>NW_024081000.1:826274-997321 GCF_003009895.1 Hyaena hyaena
AGAAAGAAAGAAAGAAAGAAAGAAAGAAAGAAAGAAAGAAAGAAAGAAAGAAAGAGAAAGAAAAGGAAGGAGAGAGAAAAAGGAAGGAAGGAAGGGAGGGAGGGAGGAAGGAAAGAAAGAAGGAAGAGCTAATCAAAATCAGTAGTAGTACTTAGGGAAATACAAATCAAGACCACAGCGAGATATCATTTTAAATGATTCAACTGACAAGAGTTTTCAAGTCTGATAATACTAGGTGTTGGAGAGATGCGGATGCACAAGATCTACAGCACACTGCTAGCAAACATATAAATTAGTGCCACCTTTGGGGAAACTGTTGTTAGATAGCATCTGTTAAAGTGGAACATTTTCACTTCAACAATTCCATGCTTAGACACAGACTGCAAGAGATGGTTGCTGAAGTAGAAGAGAAGACAGGTACAAAAATGTGCACGGCACCTCTGTCATGCAAGTGAAAACCTAGGAACAGTCACAATGTCTATCAACAGGACAGTGGATGAATAAATTGTGGTCTTTTCGTACAACATGACATTATTCAGCAGTCGAAACAAATAAATTCAAACAACATCAAACAATATGACTGGGCCGTAGCAACATAGTTTTAAGTGAAAGAAAAAAGAGACAAAAAACTTAAGTTCTGAAAGATTACCTAGAGCAGAATGTAACCATTTTATAAACTGAAAGGTAACTGAAATCTTTTTAAATCCTTTATAGGAAAACATGTAGGAAAGAAAATTAAATTCAAGGAAAATTGGTAAAAAGAAATCCAAAAGAATGAACTCAGAATCCAGGATGGTGGAACCCTCAGGAGAGGAAGTAGGGAGCTGTAAATGAGGTGGGCGCATGTCGCTGTCCCTTTCTGTTAAGGTTCCAGGTTTATGGTGCTCACTTCGGCAGCACATATACCAAAAAAATTTAAAAAAAAGTTCCAGGTTTATGGATGCTTATTGCACGATTATAAACAGAATAACAAAGGAGAGGGAGCCCTTGCATGTTCCAATGGTATGAGTGTGCTGTGAACTAGGGATCATGATTAATCCAATTCTGTGTAGTAGAGGTATTTTAAGGAAAACAAAAACCAAAGGAAAAATGGCTTTTCTAGGGGTACGATAAAAAAGGACAGTTCTATTCTTAAGAAAATGTCTGCTTCCAGCTATTTAAAACGATCCTCGTTTAAAAGGCTTTCCATATACAGACAAAGCAAATACGGCAATCACAACACTAAAGGAAAATCAATATATGATCATATGAATTTACATTAAACATGGAAGGAGGAATGAATCACATTAAGGAGTCCAATACTAGCTGTTGTACAAGTTAAGTGTCTTCATTTATTTAAACCAATTCCACGTATAAAACTTTAGTTTGCCCAAAATTTCCAGAGTATTCAACTTAATACTTCAAAAGTATTGGGAATCTTCAAAAGTAATTGGGAAAAGGCATGGGGGGGGGGAATATCTAATAAAGAAGGGAAATTCTGAAGGTTAAGTAAAATTAAACCAGTTTGGGGGCACCTGGGTTCAGTAGGTTAAGCATCCAACTCTTGATCTCAGCTCAGGTCTTGATCTCAGGGTGGTGAGTTCAAGCCCCACAGTGGACTCCACGGTGGACATGGAAACTACTTTAAAAAAAAAAATTAAACCGGTTTCTTCTTCCCACAGGGCTTCTCTGAGTACTTTACATGCTAACATGCAGTTTGATCACCAAGAGGGGGGACTATGGGTTTCCCAAGGGTATCTGATCACAGAACCCTTTTTTTACAGAGAGCGATATCCTATAGACATAGTTGGGAAATGCTATTGTGGTTTTTTTTTTTTAAGGCGGTGGGAAGGAGTTGGTTTTTATAAAGTAAACTCAAGACAATGAAGGAAGGAAACCTAACAAATCAGACAGAAAGCAAAGCAAACAAAAGTGAAGACAGCACGTCACTCGCCCTTTGTGAGGACACTTTCTTTGTGGCTCCTTGCTGACTCGGGCCGGGCTTTCTGCTGGGCCTGGGGCATCACAGACAAGACTTGTGTGCATGAGAAAAGCGTTTTTTACAGGGAGCTCCACCAGGTACGTTCTGGGAGGTAGCAAGCACCCCATCTGCTTGAAAACTTCAGACTGTGCATTTGCAAGATTCTCTATGATATGATTTCAACAAAAACCACGAAGCTTTTTACAACTGCGTATAACTCACAAAATAGCGATGGATGAAGACTCTTCTTTTTTAAAGGAAACAACAGGTACTATAATCTGTCTGTAAGGAGGTCAACATCATCCTAAGCACCAGGACCAGTGGGATGTTCCAAGAAACACCAGACCCCGTGCTTTCAGTGATTGTGGTTCTTTATCACTGACAACAAATATCTATAGGTCACTTACAGGAGATTCTACCAGGCTTGGCAGATGAAAACAGGTATAAAATATGGGGTTACAAGCTAGTCAGAAAGGCGAGACATGTAGATTTTTTTAACTTTCTTTTTTTGTTTGTTTATTTTTGAGAGAGGGAGAGAGAGAGAGAGCAAGGAAGGGGCAGAGAGAGAGGGAGAGAGAATCCCAAGCGGGCTCCATGCTGTCAGCACGGAGCCCAATGTGGGGCTTGAACTCATGGACTGGGAGATCATGACCTGAGCCAAAGTTGGATGCTTAACTGAGTGAGCCACCCAGGCGCCCCATAAACACTTTTAATATAACAAGCCAATGGTATATAAAATAAGTATCCTGTCAGGATGGATGGTATCAAGAAGATAAAAGATACCAATTGTTGGCAAGGATGTGGGGAAAAGGGAAGCCAGGTGTGCTGTCACTGGGAATGTAAATTAGTAAAGACATTATGGAAAACAGTATGGTGGTGCCTCAAAAAAGTACAAATAGAACTATCGTATGATCCAGAAATCCCACTTCTGGGTATGTACCTGGAGGAAATGAAATCAGTGTTTCAGACATACCTGCACTCCTGCATTCACTGCACCATTATTCCTAACAGCCAATATATAGAAACAACCTGAGTGTCCATCAACTGATAAATAGATAAATTGTGGTATACACACACACACACACACACAGTGAAATATTCAGTGTTAAAAAAAGAAGGAAATCTTGTCATTTGCAGTTACATGGATGAATCTGGAGGACATGTAAATAAAATAATCCAAACACAAAACTACTACATGATTTCATTTATGTATAAAATCCTAAAAGTCAAATTCATAGAACCAGAGGGCAGAATGGTGGTTAACTGGAGCGGGGAAGGGGGGATGGAAATATTGATCAATGGGTACAAAGTTTTAATTATTCAGGAATAATACGTTCTAGAGATCTAATGTACAATACGGCACCTATAGTTAATAATATGGCATCGTACATTAAAATTTCCTAAGAGAGTTAACCCTTCATAGTTCTTACCACAACAAGAAAATAGGAACTATGTGAGGTGATGGATATGTCAATTATCTTGACTACAGTAATCGTTTCACAATGTATATGTATATCTAAGCATCATGTTGTAAGACTTAAGTATAATGCATTTTTTTTAATTTTAATGTTTATTTTTGAGAGAGAGACAGAGTGTGAGTGGGGGAGGAACAGAGAGAAAGAGAGACATGGAATCCAAAGCTGTGAGCTCTGAGCTGTCAGCACAGAGCCCCATGCAGGGCTCAAACTCATGAACCATGAGATCGTGACCTGAGCCAAAGTCGGATGCTTAACCGACTGAGCCACCCAGATGCCCTCAATTTTTACTTTTAAAAGTAATGTATTCTAGGACATTATGAAATAGGAAAGTTCCACAGCACGCCTAAGTGGCTCAGTCGATTGAGCATCTGATTTCAGCTCAGGTCATGATCTCGTAGTTCGTGAGTTCCAGCCCTGCATCGGGCTCGCTCCTGTCAGTGCAGAGTCTGCTTCAGATCCTCTGTCCCCTTCTCTCTCTCTACTCTTCTCCCACTTGTGCGCTCTCTCTCTCTCTCTCTCAAAAATATATAAACATTAAAAAGAATAAGAGAAAGAAATCAGAAAGTTGCTGAAGCCCGAAGCTGTTGAAGGTAGACTCTTGAAAAAAGTAAGACAGCTCGGGCTCCATGCCAAATGAAGGGTGATCGTGATCAATCAGAAGGGAAGAAACATAGGTGCTGAAGTTACGCGGATGGGCGCATGCAAACACACGGGCAGGGAGAAGCCGAGATGCCAGCAGCACGGCAATTTGTGTCAAAGAATGCAAGCATGAACACTGGGCCCATCCCCTCCCGAGAGCCACTTGTTCGTAGAAGTTTACAAGGTGACGGAGACGGGACAGTTCTGGACCAGGCACTGTTAGAGGGCCATCTGAGTGTAAGCACAGCAGGAGGGTGACACCTTTGGCGGTCTGATTCTGCGCGTGCCTGAGTTATTCCCAGGAGCTTAGCCAGGAATTTGTTTCTGACTCTGCCAATGAGTCTGTGAGCTGTCTACACCACTCAATAAATCCTTTTGTGCTGAAATGAGCATTGTGGTTTCTAAATTTCAGAGTTTAAGAATAAGTACCAGTTCCTTAAGAGTCTATGTTGAAAGGCCTTCATAGTAATTAGCATAAAACTTTCCTCCATAGTCCCTATCAACTTTTTAAAAGATCTTACTTAGATGGAATGCTCCTTATCTGTATCTACACTAGCTGTGGGAAAGGGATGTTATAGAAGTCTGGGGCACCCACGTGAGCACGTTTCTAAATAATATTCCTCACCAATATAGAATACACATAACACTGAAATTTCTGCAAGTCATAAAATCCCCCCAATTGTGGGGAAATGTGGCAAAGGACAAGGTGGTCATGTATGTGTGTAGACATGGGTATAATATGTTGCCACTTTTCAAAAGGGTGTAAAATATCAATTCTTAGACAAGCAAACATTTCAAATCTACTGAAAGGGAAATAATTCATGTTTGGGAAATACCATTTGCATCCTAGTAAAATCAAAGCAGCTGAAAAAAGAAACCATATTGAAAAATGCTCTATCTTTTTTTTATTTAAAAAAATTTTTTTTAATTCTGAGAGAGAGAGAGAGAGAGAGAGAGACAGCATAAGCAGGGGAGGGTCAGAGAGAGAGGGAGATACAGAATCTGAAGCAGGCTCCAGGCTCTGAGCTAGCTGTCAGCACAGAGCCCAACACAAGGCTTGAGCCCACAAACTGTGAGATCTTGACCTGAGCCAAAGTCAGATGTTTAACTGACTGAGCCACCCATGCACCCCGAGAAACGCTCTATCTTGTAGACATAGAAGTCTAGAGACACAGATAGTCTAATAATTTTTTTAAGTAAAAGAAAGTCCACAGCTGTGGATACTATTATGGCGATGACTTAGCTTCCATGTACACTGAAGGACTGATGTAATTCTGTGCCTAGGGCCTCACCCAGAGAAACAAATATCAATGACCAGTTCACTAATAAATCCTCATGAAGATAGCAGATGAGCCTAAATCAGAATTCTACACCAAGGCGCTGGGGAAGATTGTACTTCGACAACAAACCTGAGTTATGCTCTTTGTTCCCTGGTGTGTAGAATTACACATACTTACTGTTTATACTTCTGATGTTAGAAGGCTCTTCAAAAATCTGATGTAGAAAATCAGCTGGTTTGCCTTCAACGCTAGCAACATCTCATCAGACGGCAAGGTAATTCATAAAGAATTTAACAAGCATATGACGAATTTTCCAGCTCCTTTTTGATCTTTAGGAGACAGGATAACTGGAAATAGCTCTTTACTGCATAGCACTTAATTACATTAAGCTATTTCATTAAGCCCAAGAAAAATAATTTAGAAGTATTTAAGTCTTTCAGGTCATTAAATTCTGAGCAAGAGATATGTTGTGTCTCACATCTGGAAGTGGCTTTCCTGTCACACCCCTGGGGATGCACAGTGCATCCTACACAGGTCCCCCACTTCAGGAAAGTATGGGCCATACCTCTTGAATCACTGACTTCACTTTTGGGATTCCCACTATCCGGATATGATTCAGGTCAACCAGGGAAGGGCAAAGAAAGAACAAGTTAGTGTGACATAATTTAAAGAATGTAAGGCTAGACATCAGAAGACTTGTATTACGGCTTCCATTCAGGCACTAACGAACCATGTGATGTATACACACACACACACACATACACACACACACACACATTGCTTACCTATAAAAATCAGATGAATTTAACCAAGAAAGTTCAAAATTCTCTCAAGGCCAAGGATTGTAAAACACCTCCAAAATTTTAGGGAAAGAAAAACTCATCAGATTCTAAGATGCTAATAAATATATCTTATAATGCACAATATATATTATATATAATATTATACATTACATAACATATGCTAATATAGTAATATAATCCTACAGCAAAGAATTACTACTTTTTGCATGAACATATATCTATGTTGATCAACAGTGAATAAGAGCTTATGTATACTTCCACTAAATTCCATCCAAAGGCACAATTTTAAAATTTGAGACCAATAGAGTTAGAAAAACCTACTTTTGGAGGCAGCTGGGTGGCTCAGTTGTTTAAGTTTGATTTCAGCTCAGGTCATGATCTCAGCGTTCATGAGTCTGAGCCCTGCATCAGGCTCTGTGCTGACAGCTCAGAGCCTGGAGCCTGCTTCGAATTCTGTGTCTCCCTCTCTCTTCGCCCCTTCCCTATTCGCATTCTCTCTGTCTCAAAAATAAATAAACATTTAAAAAAATTAAAAAATAAAAATTAGAGGGAGAAAGGGAGGGAGGAAGGGAGGGAGGAAGGAAGGAAGAACGAATGAACGAAAGAAAAACTACTTTGTCTACTCATGACTCTGAGGGCTCACCAAGGTTGACCATCACCAAGCATCTCTTCCAGGCTGTACACTTTATAAAAGCCTAAGGACTTTACCATCAGGGCTTCCACAGTCCCTTGGGAGCTATATATCATGGCCAGCAGGCAACAGAGAAAAGAAATGTCCATTCCCAAATATGGAACACCACAGTGCCTGACATCCAAGTGGCCAACCCTTCCCCAGCCCATCTTCTCAGCTTATGTATTATTCTAGGGAGGCCGATCTGGTTCCACTGGCCCATGAATCTATGTCTAAGCCATTAAAACCAGAAACATATGAGGGCTTATTCTGTGCCTTTGTTCAAAGGAACAGTAGTTAATGTTATAATTTACACACACATATACCCCACTACGACCTCTGATAACACTCAGCTCTATGCCTGAGTTTTATTTTTTTATTTTTTAATATTTATTTACTTTTTGAGAGAAAGAGCGAGACAGAGCACAAGCAGGAGAGAGGCAAAGAGAGAGGGAGACACAGAATCCCAAGCAGTCTCCAGGCTCTGGGCTGTCAGCACAGAGCCTGATGCAGGGCTCAAACCCATGAACCATGAGATCATGACCTGAGTCAAAGTCAGACACTCAACCAACTGAGCCACCCAGGCACCCCTCTATGCCTGAGTTTTGAAACATAAAACACTGAAGTCAACTCTCGCATTAACAATGACACCTTGAATCAACATGATGCCATAAAGTGATTATGAATATTCTCCCAAGAACCTCTGGGAGCATGTCTTATCTAAGCATTTGGTTAGCAGGGATCCTTGCAATACCATGTACATGGCAAATAGCATTATTTCCCATCTATCCCCTGCCATTCACCTCATTTGACATGCTACTTATTTTCAGCAGAGCAAGGAAGAGAATACTAATGGTGTCACCCAAGGTATCATCACCAGGAAGCAAAATTTACACCAGTGGTCACAATCTTGTGTGGAAAATACCATTAGCAATGGATGATAGGAAAGGTCACCAAACAGCCATCTCCCAAAATGAATCAAGTGAACTTCATCAAAAGCACTTCCAAATTTTCTCTTGTGGCTAAAAACCTCCTCCCCTCCCCACCCCCAAAAGCCCATCTCAATGGAATAAGAAAAAGCTAAAGCTCATACGTGGTATATTTCTCTTTACTTGTAAAGAATTTAATGTTAATACAAACCACCTTTTCCCCTTCTCAGAAATCTGTGCTGAAAGACGTCTGAGGACATCAGTGGGATGTAAAAACAGATACTCAGGTTGCTGCTGGAGTTGATCTTCACAGACCACAGTCGTATCTAGGACCTCAACAGATGCATTTAGTGTGACAAATATTTACTCAGCACTATCTAGCTGGCAGCCCTACTCTGCAGACTAGTCACCCAGATGTAACGGGAGAGCCCTCCGTTAGTACAGCTGGGGAGAGGGATTTCACCAAAGATTACCCTGTGGAAGGAACAACAATGGAAACATGAACTAGCACAAAAGAGGGAATAATTAAGTGCCTCAGGGGAGTATGAAGAGCTCCCAGGGCCAACTACACATCACAAGGGCTTTGGGACACGAACAGGGTTGGAGTTTGAAGGGAAGGATGTAGCACCTCCAAAATCATAAAAAATTTCACCCCAATGTCTTCACTAGAAGCTTGCCATGGGTTGACCACCCGTTGCAGGCAAGCTAGCTCGGAATACATTCTCGTTCAAGTCCCAATCAGGAACCACAGACACTGAATTCTCACCAATTGTTGGTTACAGCCAGAATAGAAATAGGATCCAAGCTATTAAGTCTTAGATTTTTCTCCTATCAGCATAACTAGTCTTGAGACTATCTGGTTATACCAAAATATATACTGCTTTACCGCCTTTTAAAAGAAACACACTTAACCACTGATGTGTTACTGCAAGTCTATTACAGTTATCTAATTTACATACAACTAACTAATTGGCATTGAGATGCACAGACATCCTGGTGATATGCTCCCCTTGAGCTCAGGTGCAGAAAAAGCATAGCAATTGCTCAAGAAGGAAGAACAGAATGAAAGTATGTTGTTTGGAGCCCCTTTGAAACACCTCTCTCTGCATTAGTCCCGAGCTAACATCAAGTTTGCACAGCTTCATTGACTTAGCCATCTTTAAATGCAAATTTGGTCAAGGAGGCCGCTGAAACCCAAGAAGAGATTGATCAACAGTGAAAGAAAATGCTCCTCTGCTTAAAACTATCAATTAAGACACATAGGGTTACAAAAGAAGATAATGAAGCCATAACAGAACATCTACAATTTAGAAAAGAGGACCTCTGTTTTAAGAAAAAAAAAAAGTTGGATGCAATACTACCACTTCCTTGATATATGTGAATCATCCTTTGCATTTCATTTCACACTGAAAACCCCATATTTCCATGAAGACCTCTATGGCTAGTCAAAGGTCTATCCACTCAATGGTGAGGTGGGATTTTTTTCTTTTTTTTTTTAATGTTTGTTTATTTTTGAGAGAGAGAGTGTGTGAGTGGGGAAGGGGCAGAGAGACAGAGGGGGACAGAGGAAATGAAGTGGGCTCCATGCTGACAGCAGTAAGTCTGATGCGGGGCTCAGACTCACAAACTGAGATCATGACCTGAGCCGAAGTCACATGCTCAACAGACTGAGATCCCCAGTTTCGCCTCAATGGTGAGGCTTTTAAGGGCAGGCTTTTATTCATTGGCAAGTCTCCTTCCCACTCCCCAAAACTGGTACTGGACCATCAGCATCACCCTCACTAAATGTTTGACCTATTAAAGAATATGAACAGTAAAGCAAATGACTTCAGACACTGTCCATGTTCCATAATGAAGAAAACCCTGTAAGAAAAATGGGGAAAAGAAATTAAGTAGGCCACAAGAAATAGGAGATTTTCAGACCACTGGGATGTCTTCCATCTCCCGCTTAGTTGAAGCTCAGTCCCACAGACATACGTGTATTTTTTTAATGACGGGAAGAAACTCCACTCAAGTCTCAGGTCATTTTAACAATCTTCTCCAATGGACCTGCTGTGACCCATGGCAGAAACCCGGAGGACCTCATATTAGGTAAGCAGGGATGAAAGGAAAGGAAAAGATTCCAATTGCTGTGCTATGGGGACTTAGCACCAAGTCTTAGGACCACTTGAGAGATAAGCATTAGAATAATAAACTAACATAAGCTCATTATGAAACTCAGCAAAACCACCTGGGCAGTCCGGTGGCCCAAAGTATCGAAGATGCCATTTCCCTCAGTCTCAGACATTTGGTCACTGGACTTCTATACAGTACTGTTGAGTTCACTTTTTTAGTCATTACTTGTAAATCAACCTCAAATAGCTGTAGATAAATTATTTTAATAGCCCACAGACACATGAAACAACGCTCAGCGTCCCTCCTCATCAGGGAAACACAAATCAAAACCACACTGAGATACCACCTCACGCCAGTCAGAGTGGCTAAAATGAGCAAATCAGAGAACTCTAGATGCTGGCAAGGATGTGGAGAAACGGGCACCCTCCTACACTGTTGGTGGGAATGTAAACTGGTACAGCCCCTCTGGAAAACAGAGTGGAGATTCCTCAAAAATTTAATATAACTCTCCTATGACCCAGCAATAGCACTGCTAGGAATTTACCCAAGGGATACAGGAGTGCTGAGGCATAGGGGCACAGGTACCCCAATCCAACTGACGACTGAATCAAGAAGATGTGGTTTATCTGTACAATGGGATACTACATGGCAATAAGAAAGAATGAAAATTGGCCATTTGTAGCAACAGGGATGGACCTTGAGGGTGTTATGCTGAGCGAAATAAGTCAGGCAGAGAAGGGCAAATATCATATGTTTGCACGTATAGGAGGATTAGGAGGAACTTAACAGAGGACCGTGGGGAAGAAGAAGGGGAAAAAATAGTTGGGGAGAGGGAGAGTCATGAGAGACTCTTGAATGCTGAGAACAAACTGAGGACCGATGGGTATGGGGGGGGCGGGAGAGGGGGGTGATGGGCATGGAGGAGGGCACTTGTGGGGATGAGCCCTGGGTGTTATATGGAAACCAACTTGACAGTAAACTAAAAAAATAATAATAATGCTATTAAAAAATGTTTAAGTAAACACTGTTAAAAATATAACTGCAAGCTATCTATCTGGTAGACCACTTGCTAATCAAAATCTCAACAGACCTAACAACCAAGTACAAGAAACACAGAGAAACTAGGGGGCTCATGACTTATACCCAGCCTCCCCAGGTCAGACACCCCCAATCGGCCAGGTCATTGAGATGTCAAAGACAAGGGGTTAGCCAAACTTTGTTCCAGTCCTAATAAATACAAGTTATGCTTCCTGCTTTACTGCTCTTCAATTCTCCCCACCCTAAAATATACAAATGCCCAACCCTTTTTTATATTCTATCACCTTACTTTTTATCTGCTAATTGTGCCTTCCCCCCACCCCCACTGCAGTCATTACAGGAACTTCCCTGGGGGCCTGCTCACCCCAGAAGCAGAAACACCTGCAAATCTGTCAAAAACACTAGACCATTAGCGGCGGAGCCCATTCAAAGATGGACACTCTTAGGAAAGACTGCAATGGAAAAACAAACAGACATTTTTCTAACTTCCTTTTGCAGCTCTACATTCTATAATGGAATTAGCACTGAATCCATTTGGCACAAAAGAGCTTTGGAAAATGTAGGAGACAGGAATACTAGGAAAACAAAATCTTTTTGAAAAAAAGAATGCCTTTAATGAGCTTTCTATAATTTGCAGACTGAAAGCCTGATTAACTAGTTTGTAAAAGGTTCACTTTGTTAGCCTCTTCCTCTGTCTCCCTCTCTCTCCCCCTCTCTCTCTCTGTCTCTGTCTGTCTCGCTGTGTGTCTCTCTCTTTCTCTCTCTCTCTCTCTTTCACAAACACACACACACACACACACACACACACACACACACACACAGTCCCTTGTTGCCAGTAGCAGCCATTTAAAAGTGAAAACTGCATGGAAAGTCAAACATTACGATCTAGCAGATCCCAGTGCGTCCTGAGCCCACTGTTTCATGAGATGCTTTATTCTCTAAAATTCCAGGTCAAATGACTTCTATAATCACCACATATACATTTCAGTCCTGGAGAACCACAATATCCTGCTATATCAAAAAAAAAAAAAAAAAAAAAAAAGGAGGAGGGGAGCGGTGAATTTATTTAAGCCTTATTCTCCCATGAAATCCCTTTTTTAGTAGAATACCTAGAATATTTCAAGACATACAACTTCATCATTTTGCACACTCCTCACTACCTTGATTACATTTGAGTACAGAACCTTGAGATAAAAGAAACCTTACTAGTTAGTTTACTGTTCCACCAGGGGCAAGACGGAAGGGGTGAGATAATAAACTGGGCCCCAATCAAGAAAGCATAAAGGTGACTGGAGGTGACATAAAGGTGATGCTCTCTGGGTTTCCGGATCCCCTGGACCCGGCGTTCCCTGCCGGGGTTGGGGGGCGGAGACACATGCCAAGGAGCCTCCTCTAGCAAGCGCCTGGGCCCTGCCTGAGTGATGAACCTCAGAACCCCTTCTCCCCCACTCCACCTCAGAAAGAGATGCCACACGAGGCAGAGGTCACCAACCAGTATTGACAGTCTGTGATGAGCTGAGCCAGCAGGGGTCACCTGTCTGGAAGATTCTGCCACGTTGGCGAAAAGCTTTTGCTTTGATGACCCTTGTCCCTCCACACGAATCCTCCAGGGCCAGCACAATGGAAAAAGGGAAAGCCAGCCAAGAAAGCCACTTTGGAGGCCTCCTGACCCCCACCACGGGTAGGAGAGTGATTGCGTTACACTAAGTCAGGCAGTGGTATTTTGAGCTCTCGTCTACTTAACTGGATACGGTTGCCTGGAAAAGTTATCCTCCTCAGAGACAACTAGCATGCATCTCTAGCACCAAAGCCGGGATGCCAGGTGATGCTGGGGAGGGGAAAAGGAGACAGGCATGGATCGGCGTCTGCAGGGGATCTGCTCATGTTTTGGAACATTCGTGTTAATGTGCTATTTCTCAGGCTGCGTGGCGTTTCGTGGTGTGTGCTATCATCCACTCTCGTATGTATTTGTGAAAGGCGCAGTTTCGTTTTTCATTTAAAAACATATATGCATCCCACTCTGGGCCTCCAAGGGAAAAAGTCCCATGCACACCAAGAGTAAGTCAAGACTTCTGTCATTCTTTTAGGTCGCTCCAGGACAATCCAGCCTTAAATTAATTAATGCCCTAAATGGAAAATGATTTGATTAAAGCTTCTTCCCACTGGAACCTAAAACGGATACACTGAGAGAGTTCAAGAGAAAGATTCCAACTGCACCATGGGGGCCCCTCCCTCATGGAGGAGATATAATGAAGCACCTGCGCCTATACATTAAGACATCACATCTCACTGGGCTACAAACATGGCATGGGGTCGGGTTGGGTTTTTTTCCCCCAAAATTAGTCCCAAATGTGTTGCATCAAATTCTACTTTCCTAGTAAGTTCCTTAAAGCTAACCAAATTTCCTGACTTTTCAGTCACTCTCACATACCAGAAGAGGTTCGTGTGGGTATTTAAGACACAGTCCCAATGAATTAAAGAGTTCACCCTCAAGCTCAAGTCAAAACCCGTTCCTCCTGGGGTCGCCTGGGTGACTCAGTTAAGCATCTGACTTTGGCTCAGGTCATGATCTCACAGTCCATGAGTTTAAGCTGCACACTGGGCTCTCTGGTGTCAGCAGAGCCCACTTCGGATCCTCTGTCCCACCTCCCACCCCTTCTCTGTGCCTCTCCCACTTGTGCTCTTGCTCTCTCTCAAAATAAATAAAGAAAGGTGCCTGGGTGGTTCAGTCTGTTAAGCGTCTGACTTCGGCTCAGGTCATGATCTCATGGTTCATGAGTTCGAGCCCCGCATCGGGCTCTGTGCTGACAGCTCAGAGCCTGGAGCCTGCTTCGGATTCTGTCTCTCCCTCTCTCTCTGCCCCTCCCCTGCTTGTCCTCTCTCTCTCTCTGTCTCTCTTTCTTTCTCTCAAAAATAAATAAAAACATTAAAAATAATAAATAAATAAATAAATAAATAAATGATAAAATAAGACGTAACTCTGGTGGCGTTGCAGAAGGGTTCTGACTGAGGAGCCAAAAATTAAGTCCTCCATTAAGAGCAACCTCGGGCTGCACGTAGCCCCAGTCCCAGTCCCAGTCCCAGGAAAAGCCTCAGACTGTTCAAGGCTAAAGCCATCCTCGGACCGCCCTCAGTTTAGCTAATCAAAAAAACATTCCTATGGTCTGAGTCAAGGCTGGGAACTGCAGATACAAACTAGCCAATTTCTCACCGCTTGCCTGAACCCCACGTGGGTCCTTTGAACTCACTTCATAATTGTTCATTTCCAAAGGATTCTCAAAAGTCATGATTGGGTCCCACCAAAAGTAATGAACACCTCACAGATACTGAACGGTCAAAGCTGTAACCAGGGGTGCTGTACAATTGTAATTGGTGCATATGTGATGATGCTACATGTACTGTAACACCCCCATCCCTTACTCCTTAAAAACCCTGTTCGCTATTATTCTTGGCTTCATCTTGCTGCCACAACACCGGTAGGCGGATGAGCCCCTGCTCGAGCTTGTAATAAAGACCCTTTTGTATATGCATCGGTGCCAGCTCCTTGGGGGTCTCTGGGAACTCGCGAATTGGGCATAACATGACCTTTCCACACCTGACCCTCCTTTCCATCCTGGCTCCTCAGGAGGAGGGTCAGGGAGGAGCAGCAGGGGGTGCAGAAAAATGCTTACCCCCCTTACCTTGACTGGCCACCAAGGCCTCTAGGGACCTTGGGACACTGGGATGAGCAGCATTAAAGCATTCTGCAAAGGGCTCTACTGGGGTCAGTCCCCCCTCCACTCTGTTCCAAGACACAGGAGAAACTGTGCCCCCCTCTCCCACCACCACAATCTGCCAGAGTCCCTGGCCTCACGGCGCAGCCCTCCTGGTGGACGGCAGTTGTTCAGCTCAGGCTCAGCGACCATCTCAGTCACCCAGTTGATTGATGGAAGATTCTCCAAACTTGCCCTCACAGCAGCCCCTGCTCTGCCACCCTCTCTAATCCCCTTGTCTGTTGAGGGAGCACAGAGGTGGGACAGCAAGTTGACTATAAGACCAGTCTCCCTTCTTGCAGATGCCCTCAACTGTACTGGCGACCCTTCTGGGGTCCCTCCTCAACTTTGGGGAGGAAAAGCACCAACCGCCTCTTTCTCCCTCTCTCCATGGACACTGTCCTGCCCCAAACCTTTTGACCCCCCACCGCCCACCATCTTCTTGTTTCAATCACCTCCAGGAGGGTGCACGGTGGGGGGATGGGGGGGTGGGGGAAGCATGCTGGTGGTAGGGTTACTCTTCTGAATTGGCGCTCAGTAAGCCCGCAGGGAGGGGGCTGGCCCCAACTGCTGGCACCTCTCATGCCTGCAGGATTCCTGCCACCCTCTGCTTTCCAGCTAAGCCAGTGCTTCCCAAAACCCATTCCAGGAAACAGTGGCTCACATACTGGCTCAGCAGGAGACATACAGGTGCCTGGGAAGAGGGCTCTGTGGCCAACCGCTTTTGGGAAATTCCAAGCTGAACACAGTCACATAGCTAATAATTAAATCTGTTTGTTTGTTTGTTTGTTGTTAATTTCAAGACCTCTCAAAGCTTTTAATGGGCTACGTGACCTTGTGAATTTGCAAGACAGGGATACGATACACAGCAATTCTCAAACTTACTATTCGTAGAACACCTAAATACATCTCAAGGAACAGACTTTGGGAAATGTAGATTTTACCCAATCCCATCATGCCCAGCTCAAGCCCCTCCCCTCCCTGAATCTTCAGAAACTCTCATAGTGTCCTTTGTGAGGCACTTCCTGTGATGCTATTGCCATCATTAGTTAAGGTGAGCAGAGGGCATATAATTCTTTTGTGCTAAGCTTATCTTGCTGTGACTCAAAAGCCCATCCCAAGCCCCTTCTTCTTCTCCATCTTTCATTATAGAGGCTGGAAAACCTCGATAGTCACTTTCCTAGACTCCTTTGTGGAACATTTCATGTGACAGCAGTGGGAGGGGTTCTAGAAAGGTCTGCAACCTGCCGTTCTTTCTGCCTTGAATACTCATGTGATGCCTGTACCTTGGACAGCCATGTTGTGACCATGAGGAAGAGGTCAAGGGAATTTCAGAGAAACGGCAACACTGCCCTCAGTGAGCCCCTGGACAAGCCTGCAACGGTATACCTCTAGATTCCTAGTTCTGTGAGAAAATTAGGCCTGGATCTGCCTAAACCACTAAATATTGTCTATTACAGCTGATTTCCTTCCTAATACACTCACCAATCAAAATAACAGCTACAACAAAGCAAGAATTACACCACATGTTTTGTTATGCACTCCATGATAAAGAGTACAGCATGGTTCTTATTTCCATCTATTTGGAGAGTATACTGATTTAAAAACAAAAAAAACAAGTCACTCCTCTGTCACTTGACTTGTATATGTTCATATATGATCATGATATTATTTTTATTGGGGCGCCTGTGTGGCTTAGTCGTTTAAGTATCTGACTATTGATCTCAGCTCAGGTCTTGATCTCAGGGTCTTTTTTTCCCCTAAGTTGTATTTATTTATTTGGGGTGGGGGGGAGAATGAGCAGGGGAGGGGCAGGGAGAGGGAGAGAGAGAATACCCAACAGACTCCATGCTGTTGGTGAAGAGCCTGATGTGGGGCTTGAACTCACAAACTGCAAGATTATGACCTGAGCAGAAACCTAACAATGCTTAACCAACTGATCTCAGAGTCTTGAGTTCAAGCTCTATGTTGGGCTCCATGCTGGGCATGAAGCCTACTAAAAAAATAAATGTGGGTGTCTGGATAACTCAGTCAGTTAAGCATCCAACTTCAGCTCAGGTCACGATCTCACAGTTCCTGAGCCCCGCTTTGGGCTCTCTGCTGTCAGCTCAGAACCTGCTTCACATCCTCTGTACCCTTCTCTCTGTCCTCCCTGGTTCATGCACGCACAGGCTCACTCACTCGCTCTCACTCTCTCTCTCTCTCTCTCTCAAAAGTAAATAAAAATATTTAAAAATAAATAAATAACATACATTAGTAGTAATAGTGTGTAAAAATGAGAAGATGAAGAAAATAAATTTATTTAATAACTCTCAATCCTCTAGAGTGTGGGAATGTCATACAGTACTTTTCAATTACTTGTATTAATGAAACAGAACAAAATATTTTAAAATAAAAGATTCTGAAAATCACACCAAGTTTTCCCACATATATTTTTCTTCTAACATTAGAAGATGAATGTGTGTTATATCCTTGGAAGTCATGCCAATTTAAAATTAAAAAGCAACATCAGAAGATGTGATTCAGAAAGATCTGGAATATTCCTCCACTGGCCCCCTTGTCATACCCTTCTGGAAATCAACCCATGGAAGCAGGTCGTTCTCACAGCTTCAGACATTTTGCTTTCTTCTTCAAAAGTTACTTTCTTTTTTGGGGCGCCTGGGTGGCTTAGTTGGTTAAGCGTCCAACTTTGGCTCAGATCATGATCTCATGGTTTATGGGTTCAAACCCCACATTGGAGGGGGGGGCTGGAGCCTGCTTCAGATTCTGTGTTTCCCTCTTTCTCTGATTCTCCCCACCTCGTGCTCTGTCTCTCTCAACTTCTCAAAAGTAACATTAAAATTTTTTCAAAAAAATTACTTTCTTTTTAATAGTAATACATATTCCTGTTGGAATTTTTTAAAAAATAGTTTACATGTGTTAAAATTATTATATATTTATATCTGCCTTTTGTCTATACATATATGTGCTACGTATGAGTGTGTGTGTGTATATGTGTACATGATCTTTTATAAAAATTGCCTAATTCTTGGGGCACCTGGGTGGCTCAGTCAGTTAAGCATCCGACTTCGACTCAAGTCATGATCTCACAGGTTGTGAGTTTGAGTCCCCCATCGGGTTCTGTGCTGACAGCTCAGAGCCTGATGCCTACTTCGGATTCTGTGTCTTCCTCAATCTCTGCCCCTCCAGCTCCCCGCTCATGCTCTCTCTCAAGAATAAATAAACATTAAAAAAAATTTTAATGCCTACTTCTATAAACACCACTGTATATCTTACTTTTATTTAAAAGACCATTAACATTTCCAGTATCATTCATTATTCTTTGAAAAAAGTGTTTTTGCCAGTTGCTCAATATTCCATTATATGGACATTTCATGATTTATCCAACCATTCCTATGAATCCCAATTGTTTGTTTATATAAATTATGCTGCAAAACATCCATCTACATTCATCTTTGTCATGATCTCACTGTCTTTATCTGAATCTAATGGAAAAGTGGGGGGGGGGGGAGATGAGGAAGGCTCAGCCAAGGGGGACTGAGAAGTAGAAAGGCCCAGAGGCGGGAGGAAACCATGGTAGTGGGGGTAAGAGAGTCCAAGAAGCCACAGGAGAGCCAGTTTCCAGGAAGAAAGAGCAGCCATCTCTGTCAAGAATGGTCTATTGGTCACGTAAGATGATATCTGAGATCTAACCACTGAATTAAATGAAATGGAGGCACTGGTGATAAGAGGGGGAAAGGCTGATGAAGTAGGTTAAGAAAGCCAGGGAAAAGCAAAATTGCCATTCAAGGAATTCTGTTATAACAGGTGGTTACAGAGAAGGAAGTGGGAAAAGAAAGGGTATTAAACTGGTGGTAAATACAAGAAAAGAGAAAGGATGTTGCTATCAATTAAGCTGGGATTATTAGCTATTATTTCAAATTGCCAAAAATACCAACAATCCACACATTTAAATTTATCTCGCAGAGGAGTGCCTGGGCGACTCAGTCAGTTAAGCATACGACTTTGGCTGAGGTCATGATCTCACAGTTCGTGAGGTTGAGCCCCACATTGGGCTCACTGCTGTCAGGCTATCAGCACAGAGACAGCTTTGGATCCTCTGTCCCTCTCTGTCTCTGCCCCTCCCCTGCTCACTTGTGTGCATATTATCTCTCTCTCTCAAAAATAAACTAAATTTATCTCACAGAATCATCCCCAGAACATGGGAAATCTTCCATATCTGAACATGGATGTCCATGTGTTTATTTAGTGATATGTATACTGAGCATCTTTTCTTAAATAAAAATCGTGATAAATAAACTTCATATTTACTAAAACAAAAACAAAAATAAATCGGTCTATGTGAAAACAGTATTTGGTGTGGGTGTGGGTGTGTGTGTGTGTGTGTGTGTGTGTGGTCACCATTAATAAACACTGAGATAGGCACATCCGACTAAAGACAGGGCCAAACAAATGATTAAATTCACAGTGACATTTTGGGGCGACAGTCATGATCACTGGAATATTTGTTACTGTAAATGTTTTGCTTCAATGAAGGCTACTGATGGCTACGAATGAAATGTAAACGCTTGAATCTTCACAAGCACGTTCCTATGTCTCAAGCTTACATGATGTAACTCAGTCAACAAATCCATAAGCTGATACTTCATAAGAAAGAGACCTTCTTACACTGGACCAAGGAATTGTTTGACATCATGTGTCCTAAATGTGGTACCTGCTTCACAATGAGTACCTGAAATCATATGAAGTGGTACACAAAAATTTTTTAATGGTAACATTATGATTTCACAGCATAACATTTCCATTTAAATAAGTTAGTTTAAAAACAAATAAATAAACAAGTTGGTTGATGTAATTGAAAGAAAAATGTAAATAACTATACAAATGGCATGAGACCATGCAGAAGTTGTGGAAACAGTAGAGCAAGGACTAAAGCTTGGGAAGCTGATGAAATCTAACCCATTGTTCTTTGGCAAGGACACTATCTAGTATTTTGTCATTAACCTGACTTAGGTGACAAGAATCTAGCCCCCCCCCCACCCGCCATTCCTAAACTTAGTTAATTGCCTTAAAATTAAGATAAAGCAGAGTTCCCCAAATAATGCTAATAATCATCAAGAAGTACTGATCAAATATACATCTGAGAGGGTTTTTTTAAGGTTATTTATTTGGGGGGGGAGGGGCAGAGAGAGAAGGGGGAGAGAATCTCAAGCAGGCTCCACGCTGAGCCCAATGCAGAGCTCGAACTCACAAACCATGAGATCATGACCTGGGCTGAAATCAAGAGTCAGATGCTTAACCAACTGAGCTACCCAGGCGCCCCTTAGAGATTCTTAGACTCTATCTTGGATCCACTGAAAACAGAGTATTTTCCATTTTTGGCAACTGCCTTGTGATTTCTATGATTAGGGAAATTTGGGATATAATGACAGCACACCTCCATAAGTTTGGTATGATAGTAGAAAAATGATAGTTGATGAAAGAAGAGATTTGGGAAAATGTTTTCCACTTTAAAGGTGGCTGTTTTGAATGAAAAATGCATTTCACCCAGATCCATAGTACACCAAGTTTTGCAAAGCTAAAAATAAAACAAATCACAGGGTGCTTTAAACATGTCATAGTGACGCCCAAGTTCAGTACAAGCTTGAAGAAATTGTGTATGATATTCTTTCCATTTGTGTTTCAGTTCACATCCCAAAAGAGGTGAACTAAAATTATTCAGCTAGATGGTGAAATTATTACCATAACTTTTCTTATTTATATGCACCTATGCCCAAAGAATCTCAAAGTGAATTAGCATTGTAAATGCAAATGTTAAGAATGAAAAAGAAGTTGGGGCTCCTAGGTGGCTCAGTCGGTTAAGGGTCTAACTCTTGGTTTTGGTGCAGGGCATGATGTCACAGTTTATGAGTTTGAGCCCCACATCAGGCTCTGAGAGCCTGCTTGGGATTCTCTCTCTCCCTCTCTCTCTACCCCTCCCCAATCTGCTCTCTCTCTCTCTCTCACACACACATACACACACACACACACACACACACACATGCACACACGCACAAATAATTAAGTAAACTTTTAAAAAGTGAAAAAAAAAGCCAAATACATTTAGAAACAAGGTGTCCAAGCAAATTCCGAAGAGGTACTAAAGCCTAGAAAGAAAATATTCTGTACACCCTCCCAAATTATATCTAATTGACTTAATGGAAATATTTTAAAATTCCAAAAATCATTCTAGAGGGTTGGAATCTTTTTTTTTAAGTTTATTTATTTATTTTTAAAGACAGAGAGAGAGAGAGAGAGCTCTGAAGAGGCAGAGAGAGAGGGAGAGAGAGAGAGATTCCTAAGCAGGCTCTGCACCATCAGCAGAGAGCCCGATGCAGGGCTCAAACTCACAAACCGTGAAATCGCGACCTGAGCCAAAATCAAGAGTTGGTCGCTTAACTTACTGAGTCACCCAGGTGCCCCCGGGTTGAAATCTTTTAAGCACAAAAGATTTGGTATGGAAAAGATATTTACTACTCACCAAATATGCACAGGCTCCCCCATATGCCCCAACCCCCTTGCATGCTCAGGGCCATGGTCAAGTGCTGACTGAAGGAGTGTGAGCCAAAGAGACTGTGTCATTCTGCGTCTAAACACTTAAGAGCTAGAGTAGAACCCACCTACACTCCTTTTCTCTCCTGCATGGATCTTGGTGGTGCCAATAATGAAGGAGCAAAATGGGAACAGCGAGGATCGCTGAGTGATGGCAAAGAGGGCAAATACCCTGAAGTGTTGCCCAACCACACTACATCCTGGAGGAGCAGGGCCAGACACTGTGTGGTGGTAAGGCCCAGAGATTTCAAGGTGAACCTAGTGCCACAGCATAACCTAGCCAATCCTGATTAATTTACTTGGCAGTCCCCTGGCTTCCCGAGTTTCCAAATCGGAATTCTCTTTGGGGCACCTGAATGGCTCAGTCAGTTAAGCACCTGACTTCAGCTCAGGTCATGATTTCACAGTTCGTGGGTTCAAGCCCTACATCAGGCTCTGCGCTAATGGCTCAGAGGCTGGAGCCTGCTTCAGATTCTGTGTCTCCCTCTCTCTCTGCTCCTCCCCCACTCACTCTCTCTCTCTAAAATAAATTAACATTAAAAACAATTTTTTAAGAATTTTCCAGAGCAGAGGGGATGCGTTCAACTGCTCTGCCCACATCATATCTTAATAAGGCTAGATATCTTAAGAGAGTTCTCTCCATAGTCCTCATTACATGTGGGAAACTGAAGCTCAGACTGTTCCAGTTCCTTGTCCTGGGGCACAGAGCACACCTACATAAAGACTGAAGCTTTGTGTTCCTCAAACCTCCTACCCACCATTTACAAACTTCTTGAGAACCCTATAAGGCCTGACCTGACACAGAAAATCAAATCAAGAAGCATTTTTTTAGGTTAATTTATTTATTGGGGGTGGAGGGGCAGAGAGGGAGGGAGACAGAATTCTAATTAGGCTCCCTGCTGTCAGCGCAGAGCCCTATGCAGGGCATGATCCTACAAACTATAAGATCATGACCTGAGCCGAAAACAGGAGTCAGATGCTTAACCGACAGAGCAACCCAGGTGCCTCTTAAGAAGCATTTTTTAGGAGTCACCTCAAATCCCATGATGAATGGTAATAGGCCATAGGTTTTTCAGATCTGGTCTAGTTACATCTCCCATAAAATCTCTGTAACTCGGCCATATGAGAGAGCAGAGCGGGCCCCTTCAATAAGCAGTTTATGTTCTCCCCTCCACTCCTCAGCCGTGAGCCACAGTGGGCTTCTTATGTTTACATTTAAATTCATTCAAACTAAGTAAAATGAAAAATATAGTTCCTCAGTCAGACTAGCTACATGTCAAACGCTCAGTAGGCACACGGGGCAATGGCCACCATCCTGGACAGTGTAGGACACCTCCACCCCCAGGCAAGTTTCATTGGGCAGTGCTGGCCTAGAATATCACTATCGACCCTCAAAGCCATATACAGTGGATCCTTGAACAACATGGGTTTGAATGTATGGGTCCGCTTGCATGCAGATTTCTTTGATAAAGACGCTTCCATCCTGTAAATGTATTTTCTGCCTCTTATGATTTTCCTAGTAACATTTTCTTCCCTCTAGCTTACTTTTACTGTAAGAATACTGTGTACAGTACATAGAACATACAAAGTATATGTTAATCAGCTGTTAATCAGTAAAGCTTCTGGTCAACAGCAGGCTATTAGTAATTAAGTTCTAATTACTTAAAGTCAAGAGGAATATGCTGATTTTCCACTACACAGGGGTTGGTGCCTCCAACTCTCCCCAATGTTGAAAGGCCAACCCTCCATACATTGGAAGCCAAACAGTACGCTTGCCATGTATAAACAGCTGCAAGACAAGATTCCAGCCCCCTTCCCCAACTAATATTATCACTATTAATGGGGTAAAATTGAGAAAAGTAAAATGTAGGAGAAATATCTGTGATCTAAAGAAAGGCTTTATTAAGATCGGCCATATTAGGTTTTCAAACTAAGGTCTGAAACAAAGCAGGACGTGCCAGGTGTATATGTTATGTCTAACGTGGCAATATCCTTGTAGATCTGCCAGGTCTTTGGTTTTTACCACCACGATGCAGAAGTCTTCCTGAAACAGGTAGAGTCGGTAAAGCTGATGATCATAACTGTTACTGACGCTGACCGTCGTCAGGGCACCAAAGCAAACTCAACTGAGACAAATATCATGGGATTGTCGATGTAAACAGAACTCCGTGTGAAGAACCAGACAGAATGACACCAGAAGACATCTTACAGCAAGATGTTTTTCCCCTGAGGGCAAATCAGCACAAACTCACTGCCCTGACAATAAGATAAAAACCCCAACAGGGCTACTTCTTTAAAACTGAGGAACTGTGAAGGATATCTTATAGACTGTGAAGGATATCTTATAGATATCTTATAGAAGGAAACAGCTTGAACAGGGGAGTTGATGAGGGAGCCTCAGAGAGGTCTCACTATATCTGACACTTGACTGAAAACAGCTACATTGATGAGTACAATGATGAGGAGGAAAATTATTTTCTGAAACACACAGGGCTCTGAAGATGTTAGTATGTCACAGCTTTCCACTCCTGCCTATCTGTGCATGTGCATTTATGAGGCTTACGTGCCTAGGGTGCTGTGGTAAACTGATCCTACAGGGAGAGGCCACCACACTCGCATGAGCTAAAATCCAAAATGGCGACAGCACCTGATACAGGCAAGGATGGGAACTCATTCATTGTTGGCGAAAATGTAAAATGTTACTTTGTTTTGTTAATTTTTTTTAATGTTTATGTATTTTTGAGAGAGACAGAGCACGAACAGGGGAGGGGCAGAGAGAGAGGGAGACAGAATCCAAAGCAGGCTCCAGGCTCTGAGCTGTCAGCACCAAGTCCGATGTGGGGCTCAACCTCACAGACCATGAGATCAGGACCTGAGCCAAAGTCAGCCACTCAACCCACTGAGACATAAGCGCTCCTAATGTTAGTCACTTTGCAAGACAGCTGGCAGTTTCTACAAACCTAAACCTTAGCATATGATCCAAGAGTTGTGTTCTTAGTCGTTACTCAAACGAGCTGCATAAAAACATGCACGTGAATGTTTATAGATGGCTTATGCATGACTGCCCAAAGGTGGAAGCAACCATAGCAGAACACCCTTTGACAGGCGAACAGATAGCTGTAGCACATCCAGACAATGAGATACTCTTCAGTGATAAAAAGAAAAGAGCTATCGAGCCACAAAAAGACACGGAGGAATCTTAAATGCACATTGCTGAGTGAAAGAAGCCAGGCTACAAAATTTATGATTCCAGCTAATGACAAGCTCGAAAAGGCAAAACTAGAAAGAGCAGTAAAAAGATTTACTACTTTAGCATATTCCAGGGTATCAGCATGTATCCAGGGCATGCACATGTGTGCACACACACATAGAAACAGACACACCCACACAACATCAATATGGGGGTAAGACCACACTTTGAGAACTGGTCGATAGACTCCTTAAAGGTAAGGCTCTTCTACAGAAAAGCACAATCTCAAAGAGATATCCATGCCCACACGTTAACTGCAGCATTATCCACAACATCCAAGACAGGGAAACAACCTCGGTATTCATCCACAGATGAACAGATAAAGAAAATGTGATATAAAGGGAGAGAGAATATTATTCAGCCATATGAAAGAAGGAAATCCTACCATTTGTGACAATGTGGATAACACTTGAGGGCATGAGGCTAAGTAAAATAAGCCATAGAAAGACAAATACTATACGATCTCACTCATATGTAAAGTCTAGAAAAGCTCAATTCAGAGAAACAGAGAGAAGGTTGGTGGTTGCCAAAAGGCTGGAAGGTGGGAGAAATCGGAAGATGTTGGTCAAAGGGTATAAACTTCCAATTACAAGACAAATCGGTTCTGAGGACCCGACGCATAGCCCAGTGACTACAGTTAACAATACTGTATCATATACTTCAAAGTTGCTTGGAAAGTAGATCTGAAATGTTCTCACCACAAAAAAAAAAAACATTTAAGTTTATTTATTTTTTAGTTTAGAGAGAGATAGAGAAGAGCATGAGCCAGGGAGGAACAGAGAGAGCACACGAGAGAGAAACCCAAGCAGGCTCCACGCTGTCAGCACTGAGCCCAACACAGGACTCAAGTTCACAAACAGTGAGATCATGACCTGAGTGGAAACTAAGAGTCAATTAACTGACAGAGCCACCCAGGTGCAAACCCCCCCACCGAAAACATTTTTTAAAAAGGCTGCTCTATCTCTTATGGAGTATTTCCTTCTCTTCATCTCTAGAACTGTGATCTAAACAAAGGGAAGGCCCAGAGCATGATCGCTGCAAGAGTCAATTAATTAGTCAATGCAACTGGCTAAAAAGGGTACAGAATTAATATATTCTTTGGGCTCTAACAATGAGCAAAAATCTAGAGACAGCGAAATCGAGTTTGGAAGACAGAAGCGTGGAGAACAGAGGTTAGCTTCTCTCTCTCACTATAACTTACAGTTCAGTGCTCTGTAATTATCTCTCAGATAATTATTAGTCACACTATTGGGAAAGACAACAAATAAAGAATCAAACAACTGAAATCCCCTACTTAGAATGGTTGGCTCTATTTTAAAAACTGATTTGCATAATACTTGCGAAATAGGGCCAGATCAGAGTTGTTAAAAACAAACTAATCTAGTTGATTCTGATACTTATCAAACAGTATTGAAAGATAATAATCAACTGTTTTCTGTAACTGCTTTTCTACAGATCTTATAAGACACAACTAGAGCTCATCCTATGAAGAACCTGCTTACAAACAGCACTTCTTTACACATGGCAGAAATCAGTAAATACTTGTTGGAAGGAAGAAAGATAAGCACTGTGAAGTCAAGGAGAGACTCCTTATTTGAGATATAAAGCTCTGCAGTAATTTTTCAGAGAACAGAGCTATCCCCTGAAATTTTTATAGATGTGGAATGTTCTTTCATGGGAGCGATCTAATACATTCAGATTACAGAGCTGAGCTACCGAGCTGGTGGCTATAACTTGCAATCTCTTGCCAATAAAATTGCCTACGTTTTTTTCTGCAGAAAAATGAGACAAATGCGTCCATAACTACATTATGTAAAACCATGCATGAAACCAAGCAGTCATGCTAGAACATTGCAGCAGATACCCACCATGCATTTCCACACGTGCTGCCTCTAATAAGGTGATTGCTATGTACCCAACAGCAGGGCGAACACAGCTCCTATATTTCTTGGGAGCAATTTCTTACTGTTAGTGGGGGTTCATTTCCATCTCTGCAGCAAGGGCCACATTGAGAGATGCATCTAATTAAGTGACTCCATGTACTTGAGAGACAAGAGAAGGAAAATCAATTTCATGTTTAATATGATCCGTTTTCCTCTGTCATGGATTTACCTCCTCCTTTTGCCCTGCAACACTAAATGAGAGACAATTTAAATCAAGCACCAAAATTTGTTACTTATGAAAGCAACTTCGCTCAAGTGCCTGAATCATTAACTCGTTTTATTATTTATCTATGTACGTGCCTTGTTCTGGAAAGGATTTAAGACAGAAGACATTAACTGTTTCTAGGTAGAGAGCTCGGGCGGCTCACAAGACTAAAGAATATTAACTGGAGAGAACATGCAGGCACCTCAGTTCCAAAGAAGAGAGCATCTCATCAACAAATATTTATTGGTGGGGCGCCTGGGTGGCTTAGTCGGTTAAGCGTCCGACTTTCGCTTAGGTCATGATCTCGTGGTTCGTGGGTTCGAGCCTCACGTCGGGCTCTGTGCTGACCGCCAGCTCGGAGCCTGGAGCCTGTTTCAGTCTGTGACTCCCTCTCTCTCTGACCCTCCCCTGCTCACACTGTCTCTCTCTCTCTCTCTCCTAGAAATAAATAAAAACATTAAAAAAAAAAACAAATATTTATTGGTGCCGACTACATACATTGCAATGTGCTAGGAGCCAGGGTGCAGAGGTAAGTACCACAGAGAAGCTTCTCATCATCAACGGAGCCCATATTCCAAAGGCATACCCAGCACCAGAAGCAGACATTACATGCCAGGTTGCATGTCAGAGCCGGAGTCTAGCTAGGAAGACACATTCCAAGACTTGTTATCTGCCTCCACACATTTAAAACTCCATATTTTAGGGGCACCTGGGTGGCTCAGTTGCCTAAGCATCCGACTTCAGCTCAGGTCATGATCTCACAGTTTGTGCATTCAAGCCCCACGTCAAGCTCTGTGCTGACAGCTCAGAGCCTGGAGCCTGCTTTGGATTCCGTGTCTCCCTTTCTCTCTGCTCCTCCCCAACTCGTGCTCTGTCTCTCTCTCAAAAACAAACATTAAATTTTTTTCAAACAATATTTTAGGGCACCTGGATGACTCAGGCGGTTAAGCGTCTGACTTTTGATTTCAGCTCAGGTCATGATCTCACAGTTCGTGAGTTTGAGCCCCACATTGGGCTCTGCGCCTGCCTGGGATCCTGTCTCCCTCTCTATCCGCCCCTCCCCCACTTACTCTCTACTTCTCTCAAAATGAATAAAATTAAACTTTAAATTTTTTTAAAAAAATAAAAAACCATATTTTATAAGAGAAAAGAGGCATTTGGTGCGGCTCTAGGCCACAAATGGATATGCCTGGTGAAAGTCAGAAGGAAGCCAATATGCACCAACAATTTTTTAATAAATAGACCTGCCCAAAAATGGAACAGACTGCATTATAAGGTAATGAGCTCTCAATCGTGGGAGATTCCAACCGAGTTGGTAAGTTATCAGAAAGGTGGCTGTGATGGATAAAAGCAGGTTCACAGGAACGTTAGAAGCTACTTCCTATTTTATGATTCAGAAGACTCTAAATCAAACCCAAAAAGCACCTTCAGTATCTCAGGTTACCCTTAATGACAAGGATCAATGATCATATCATGGTATAGCAGGCCGGAATCTCCTCGGTCCCGTGCCATTCTGTCAGACAGAAGCACTAAGCGTGGATTTCTCACTGCCGTGCTGGGTTCCGGGGCCTTGAGTGGCCTCAGAATGCCCACAGTCTCTCTAAGGAACTCGGGTCCTGGAAATACAATCACCCTGGAGGCATTGTGAAGGCACAGCAGTCATGGCGGCAAGGCAGGTACGCAAATACTATTGATATTGGAAGCAAAAGAATCAGTCATGTAGACAGAATTTCTAAATCGGCCCCATAATGATGTCCTGTCCTAATCCCCAGAACTGTAACTGTGATGAGAGCTTACTACCACGTGCTCCGCGGCACAGCGGACCTCCAGATAGAGAGACGGTCCTTGCCTTACACAGGTGAACCAAACATAATCACATGAGCCCTTAAAGGCAGACAGCTTTCTGCAGCTGGTAGCAGAAGAAAAGTCAGAGAGGCTCAAGTGGGGGGGCAGGGATTTCGTGCACCACTGCCGGCTTGAAGATGGCAGGGGCCACATGGCAAGGGATGTGGGTGACTTCTAGAAGTGGAAAGCAGCTCCCAGCCAACAGCTAAGAAAATGAGGACTTCCGTTCTACACACACAGAGAACTGGGTTCTACCACCATGAACGGCCTTGTTAACAGATTCTTTCTCGGAGCCTGCAGATAAAAGCCCAGCCCCACCAAACCTTGACTGAGGCCTTGTGATTGCCTGAGCATCAGACTTCTGGCCTCCAGAGCTAATAAACGGGTGTTGCTTTAGGGCACTCAGTATGCCATCATGTTATGCAGCCACAGATAAGCAACACAGAATCCAGATGGTGACATGAAGACTGTACACTAGACGTAAGGGTTGGAATGGCCCACACTCCAGAGCCACGCCTCCCTCAGCTAAGTGAACCAGGTGAGCCCAGATCCAGAGAAGTCTGAGGAAAGCATCACCACAGCTGACTTAGTTGAGATCATGCATAGGAAAGGCCCAACTCCACCTTACACCTGTTAGAAGGGCTATCTAAGAAGACAAGTGTCAGTAAGGATGTGGAGAAAAGGGAATCCTTGTGCACTTTTGGTGGGAATGTAAACTGGTTCAAACACTACAAAAAACAATGTGGCGCCCCCTCAAAAACTTAAAATTAAACTAGGGCCACCTGAGTAGCTCAGTCAGTTAAGTGTCTCACTCAATTTCAGCTCAGACCATGATCTCACAGTTCATGGGTTTGAGCCCTGCGTCAGACCCCATGCCGACAGCGCTGAGCCTGCTTGAAATCCTCTCTCTCTACCCCCCCCCCACCACCCCTTCCCTGCTTACGCTGTCTTACGCTCTCTCTCAAGACAAACAAAAAAAAATTAAAATTAAACTAAATAGAACTACCATATGATCCACTTCTGGGTATATATCCAAAGGAAGTGAAAACAAAATATCAAAAGATATCTACTCTCCTCTCCTGTTCATTAAAGCATTATTCACAGTAGCCAAGGTTTGGAGACAACCTAACTGTCCATCCATGGATGAAGGAATAAAGAAGATGTGGTGTATGTATATATACAGTGCAATCTTATCCAGCAATTAGAAAGGAGGCTATCCTTCCTTCCATTTGCAACAACATGGATGGACCATGAGGGCACTATGCTAAATGAAATAAGTCAGACACAGAAAGACAAACATGATATGCTATCACTAATAGGTGAAATCTAAAAAAAAAAGCTGAATTCATAGAAACAGAGAGTAGAATGGGAGTAACCTAGGACCGGGGGTGCAGGAATCAGGAGGGAGTGTTGTTTAAGGGCACAAACTTACAACTAGAAGATGGATAAGTTCTGGAGAGCTAATGCAAAGCAGATTGACTATAGTCAACAATATTGTTTATTACATACTTCAAGACTGCTAAGAGACTAGATCTTAAATATTCCCACCACAAAAAAAGAAACGGTAGTTACGTGACATGACAGAATTGTTAGCTAACGACTATGTAGACAGTGGAAATCATATTGTAATATACAAATGCAACAAATCAACTCAATACACTGTATACCTAAAACTTACACAGTCTTATATGTAAATTTTATCTGTTAAAAAAGAAAGAAATTATTTTTTCATTGCCATATAGAGAAGTGTTCTCTCTGAATTCTCAGTTGGTAGCACACTGTTTTGTGGTAACAATATTTTCAGATCCAGTAAGTAATAAAACTCTTCAGCTTGTGAAGTCAGCATTAAGAATACTGCTTTATGAAAGATCTGGAATCCAGGTGAGACATTACAGCACCCCAGAATCTCTGGCCTGGCTGATGGTGAAGGACTTTCCTTGCTGAAGAAGTTTCCTCTTGAAGAAACATCTGCACTCAGATATTCATGGTCACATTATTCACAGTAGCAAGACATGGTAGCAACTTTATTGGTTCTTACTGGGTAGAGGGATATAATGATCAGATGTCCAAGTCTGGTTCAGAGAACAGCACTTTAACCAGCACCACCTTTAGGCACAGCCGACTGTGGCCCAGGCCTGGACTTGGGGCTTGGGCTTTAGGGGGTCCTGTTTGGCTTCCTTCTCTCTTCCCCCCCTCCGCGTCACTCTCCATGGGGTGAGAGTCCCGCAGAGTGTAACTCAGTCTCCAAACATCTAGGCCCTCAGAATCCGAGGCCCGCACAGCTTCAGGTCCACCTCCAAAGCTCGCAGCCCTCTTTCCACCAAGGGCGCGCCCCAGGCATGAGAGCGCCCAGAGCTTACCGGTGAGGGCTGAATTCAGGGACGACCCAAGGGTGGGGCAAGAAAGGGCCCTGGGTTAAGCGCCTCCCTCTTTTGGCCAGGGCAGGCCTGCCTTCCAAAGAGCCATCAGGTGCAGCTCAAAAAAGAAAGAAATTATTATTTTGGCAAGGAGAGAAAGGGGGACCTATGGCTTGTGGAGGCTCTGTGTGATTAAGCAAGGTAAAACTCTCCAGCTACGTAGGGGAGTGGGCTACCCTGCAGCTACTGGCAGTGGCAGTGGGGGTAAAGATGAAGGATATACTTGGGGTCCTACTGTAATTTGGGGTGTGTCCTGAGTGTTGGTGACACCCAGATGCTACACTGCTTTGCTGGAGTTTGTGCCTTATAGTGTTCTGTGGTGACGGCCATCAGCAGGGAGAGGGGCAGGGGGCTGGGATGCAGGGCAGCCCTTGCCGGCTCCCTCTGCAAGGCCAAGATGGTATTCATCCCCCAGGTTTGAAATTCACACAAAAGGAGAACAGTGTGTTCTGGACCACTGAACATTCTGGCATCTTAGGGTGTTCAAAAATTCTTGCCACGCAATGAAACATCTCTCACCCGGAGTCATGCGCCAGCCTCCCCACTGATCTCCCTACTTTGCTCTGTCCCCATGGGCCTATTCTCAACACAGCAGCTGGGCTGCCTCTTCAACGGCATAGGTTCTGACCGTGCTGTCCTCTACCAAAGCCTTCCAATGGCTTCTGCTGCTTCTGGTAAACTGTAAGACTTTCAGGGTTGACCCGCCAACACCTCTATGGGCTCCTCTCCTGGCCTCTCATGTTCCTCAAACATACCACACTCCCTTGGGCTTCTAGACCTTTCGACCTCTTCTTTTTTCCTGGAATGCTTTTCTCCTGGATAGCCACTTGCCTCTATTCTCACTTCCTTTCAGGCCCTCCTCAAATACCACCTTATTCAATGAGACCCTCCCGGACCACCCCATAAAGAACGCACCTCTTCCTCGCTCTACTTCCCTCTCTTCCCCATACCCACTTCATTTTCCCACATAGAATTCATCACCATCTGCCAGAAAGGGTTTTGTATAAGTGCTTGGTTATCATCAGTCTCTCCCCTCTGGAATATAAACTCCATGAGCTATATTGTCTTGTTAACTGTTGTTTTCCAAGATCCCCTTGTGCTGACTTTCATAGTAAATATGTGACTAAATAAATAAATAAGTGAATGAATGAGTGACAGGAAATCTAGGAGATGCTGGGTGGTCAGACTGAGGCAGCCAGAGTCGAGCAGGAGACCCCAATATAGCAGGATGTCAGTTACTACAGAACATTCAAAGACATACTTTCCTTATTCATACTTTCAGCAAACAACTTCCACACATCTCCTCTGTGCCAGGTATCTATTCCTGTCGCAAGAATTTCTCCCACATGAGAGGAAAGCACCCCTCCTACAATAATGAACCACAAGAGCAGTATTTTACAATTCTCATAGTAGCAATGGAATAGTCTGGAAATAGCCATGCTATGGGGAAATCCTAATACGGCATATATCCAGAAACAGGTGAGAACACTCAGAACTGCTAACCTGGAAGGCTGCCTTCTCTCTTGCTTTTTCCAGCCTACTAATTTCCTCAGTTTACCTGCTCGTCCTCTTGAGCTCCTCAGTTTAGAATAAGTTCACAAGGAGAAACGTCCCCCTCCAGTTCAATCCGCTTGAGAAGGGCACCGAGGCTGCATAAGCCCCATTTGGTGGCCCGGGTGTGTTCCAAGATTAGCCAAGTGCTGAGGCCACCAGAAGGGCAGCTGCGGCCATGTTGTTTACTAAGAAGATGGCTTGCAGATGGCAGTGGGGGCAGGGCGGAGGGTGGGGAGGGGGAATGTGCTGATGAACAGAAAAGTGTCCGGTCAGGTGGCCCAAGACGGCAGGGGAAAACGGGAGAGCCACCAACATTCTCCTAATACGGTGATCAGATTTCTGCCTCATGACTCCACAGCTACCAGTCTACCTGGTCTGCATTTTCAGCACAAGAACCGAGTTTCCATAAAGGTCAGCTTCAAAATCATCAAAAAGGGATCAGCTGGCGGTGGTGCTTGGCCACGTCATGAAGGACACTCACAAACATCTTCCCTTCTCCAGGCAGACTCCACCCTGAGCTGCTTACATTCTTCAGTTCCTTCCCTGGATGTGGGAAGGGTTGTGATCTAAAAAATATAGTCTCCCTGCAGGGTGTGTTTACAGACTTAAAGAGCACAGGTGTAGAGGAGGAGCCACTCTGGAAAAGACAGACAAACATCTGCTAGATGGATGTCAAAAGGGAAAGGTCGAGAGTCCTAACCACCGCTTGAGCAAACCACACCAACTCATGACACACGCCCGCGGCACAGCTAGGCCTGGGGGCAGTGGCAAACCGCAGGCTCCCACCTCGAGCTGCCACAGGAAGGTAACAACCTTATCTCTGGACAAGTCTGGGAATGTTCCAGCTCATCTTCCAAACGCTCCAAAATCCTCTCACTATTTGGCTGATTCTGTGTCATGTAGGAGTTTATTATCTATTTTAAGAGTTTAAAAGGGGCACCTGGGTAGCTCCGTCGGCTGGACGCTGGACTTTTGGTTTCAGCTCAGGTCATGGTCTCAAGGTTCATGGGATCGGGCCCCACATGGGGCTCTGCACCGACTGCCAGCACAGGCTTGGGGCCCTCTCTCTCTCCCCCTCTCTCTGCCCCTCCCCTGCTTGCCTGTGTGCACATGTGTGTGTGTGTGTCTGTGTATGTCTGTGTGTGTCTCCCTCCTTCTTAGAATAAAGTTAAAAAAAAAAGGTAAGTAAAACATTTAAGAAGTTAAAGGGACACCTGGTAGCTCAGTGGATTAAGCATCTGACTTTATCTCAACTCAGGCCATGATCTCACGGTTTGTGAGTTTCAGCCCCGCCTTTGGCCTTACACTGAGGAAGGAGGAGCCAAGTTGGGATTCTCTCTCTCCCTCACTCTGCCTCTCCCCTGCTCCTCCTCTAAATCTCTCTCTCTTTCAAAATAAATAAACAAACATTTCTTAAAATTTTTAAGAAGTTAAAGTTAACAAACCAGTCTGTAATGGCCAAAATTGGAAATAACCTAAATGTCTATCAATATGAAAAAGTAATTAAATAATATGTTCAGAGAACTGACTCCCATATGTCAATGACAACTAAAGAATTAGAACTATAAGCAGCAACTAGGAGGAATCTCAAAAACATAATGTTAAACATGAGCGACCAGATGCGAGAGGACAACCGAGTCCAGACTACATAATAATTTTTATGGAAAATTATATGAAGCTCAACAATGGGCACGACCAGCCAACAGTGTTAGTGGCCAGGGTGGTGCTCACCCTCCGGGCACACTGCTTGGGGGGAGGCACAGGAGAGGCTTCTGAGATGCCAGCCAGGTCGTGTTACTGGATCTAAATGCTGTCACCGGAGGGTGTTCATTTTATAAAGTGTGTTATGCTGTACACTTACAATTTTGCATACTTTCCTGTGTCCATGGCATGCTTCAATTGTTTAAAAAAAAAAAAAAAAACAGTTCAGGGGCGCCTGGTGGCTCAGTCATTTAAGCATCTGACTTTTGATTTCGGCTCAGGTCATTGTCCCAGGGTGATGGGATCAAGCCCCACAGTGAGCTCCATGCTGACCGTGGAACCTGCTAAAGATTCCCTCTCTCTCTCTCTCTCTCTCTCTCTCACTCTCAATTAAAAAAAAAAACAGTTCATTGATTAGTCTTCTGAATATTCTTAATCAACATGTATTCAGTTTACATTGGCCTACATCCCCCCAGAGGGCATTTCCTTCCACCTCTCCCACTTTATCTACTCTTCTACATGTTCATTCAACTCTTACTGTTCTCTCAAGTCAGCCTCAGGGCCTTTGCACTGGCTGTTGCTTCCGCTTGGAATGCTCTCCCCACAGAAATCCACAGGGGCTACCATACAATCCACTACCTCAAAAAATGATACTTGTAGCCCCATGTTATTGCAGCATTATTCACAATAGCCAGCACATGGAAACAATCCAAGTGTCCATCAATAGATAAGTGAATAAAGAAGGTGTGGTGTACACACACACACACACACACACACACACACACACACACACTAGAATATTATTCAGCCATGAGAAAGAAGAAAATCCTGCCATTTGCAACAACAAGAATGGGCCTTAGGAGTATTACGCTAAGTAAAATAAGTCAGACAGAAAATGACAAATACTGTATGATCACACTTACATGTGAAATCTAAAAAAACAAACTCACAGATAAAGAGAACAGATTGACAGTTATTAGAGGGGCGGGGGAGGGGGTGAGAGTAATGAGTGACAGCAATCAAAAGGCACAAACCTCCACTTATAAGATAAATTAAGTGCTGGGGACATAATGTACAGCCTGATATTATTCCAGAGAATACATTATATATAATAATTATATTCTGGAGCACATAAGCCCCATGAGGGTAGGAATTTGTGTGTGTTTGGTTCTCTAACTGTATCCTTAGCACCCCAAGCAGTGCCTGACAGAGTTATAACTCTATAAATATGCATGGAATTAACAAGAGCATCACACACAAATGATACGCCAGGTATTACACTGACCAATTTTATAATCTCTAGCTCATTTACACTCTTTGCCTCATTTAGAGGATTTCTTTTCCCCATCGTGGGTAGCTCTAAGTTAAAATGAAATCTTTGCAGGCTTAACTTCCTTTAAAAGTTAACGGATTAGGGGCAGCAGTAGCAGCCAAGGCAGAAAGGATTCAGTATTAGCAACTGACCCTTAGGAACAGGGATGAGAAGAAAGAGAGACATAGCATTATTACACTTGTCTACTTTAAGTCAAAATGAATCGCAAAGCCGAATAGCCGCTGTCGATAAATAACCACTCCTCAGGAGCAGCTCATTTGATTGTTGGATCATATGGTCCTCATCCTGGGAAAAGCAGGAAACTGATAGCAACAGAAATAGTTTGAATTCTTGGCACACTTCCAGGGTTATTTTCCAGTCCCTCAGTAAATCACTTTCTCCCACAGCTAAACAGTTCGAAGGATGGGATCTCTTAGTATTACTTTTTACAACTGGGTGTGAATCTACATCTCAAAATAAAGCAACTAATTTAAAACAATATAACTTACTCTAAGAATTTGGCTCTGCTAATCTATTCATTTTGTAAGACACTGAAAAGCTAGAAAACACACACAGCCTTCTGTGCTGTGGGCTTGCTCTATAGTGTCTTTGTCAAAACACAGTGAACTTAGAAACTTCCATAACTTTGGTTGTAGGTATGACGGGATAACATCTGTAATGGACTTTAAAAAGCAAGCTGCCAGGGCGCCTGGGTATCTCAATCAGTTAAGCGTGTCCAACTTCGGCTCAGGTCATGATCTCATAGTTCGTGGGTTCGGCCCCCAAGTCAGGCTCTGTGCTGACAGCTCAGAGCCTGGAGCCTGCTTCGGATTCTGTGTCTCCCTCCCTCTCTGCCCCTCCCCTGTTCACACTGTCTCTCTCTCAAAAATAAATAAACATTTAAAAAAAAAATTTTAAGCAAATTGCTTTAAATCTTTCCTTTTCTTGTGGGTGGTATATTAAAAATGGCCATAAAACAGGAGGCCAGCTCTGAAGGGAGCAAACCATGGGAAGGCATGGGCAGTGGTTCGGTGGGTCCACAACCCAACAGCCCTACTGGTGGAAAAGCTCAAGGGTAAGGGATGTCTCATGGATATGAAACTGCCTGAGGAGAAATGGGCTCCGGAAATAGCCAAGCTAGCCTCACCTGTTCAAACATGAACCCCTAACAGAATGTCCAGCAGCCTGGGACAAATTTACTGTCCAGATGCTGGTTGACGTCACCAGGGAAATGCAAATCCACTTCACCACTTCACAACCACTAGGATGACTACAAGCCAAAGGTCAAGGGCACCTGGGCGGCTCAGTCAGTTAAGCATTTGAGTTCTCAATTTTGGTTCAGGTCATTATCTCATGGGTTCGTGAGTTTGAGCCCTACGTCAGGTTCTGCACTGACGTGAGGAGCCTGCTTGGGATTCTCTCTCCTTCCCTCTCTCTGCCCCTCTCCAGCTTATGCATGCTCTCTCTCTCTCTCAAAATAAATAAATAACTTAAAATTTTTTAATAAAAAAATAAAAATAAAAATAAAACTTTTAAAAGTAAAGAAAATTTTATTTTTAAAATCAGATAGTAACCATTGTTACTGGTGAGCACGTACTATAATCGGAACCCTCGTTCACTGCTGGTAGGAATGTAAATGGCGCAGCCACTGTGGCTAACAGTCTGCCAGTCCCTCAAAAAGTTAAACACAGAGTGACCACATGACCCAGCAATTCTGCTTCTAAGTATGGAAACAAATGTCCACGTAAAAACTTGCACACAAATGTTCCTAGCAACATTATTCACAATAGCCAAAACATGGAAACAACCCAAACGACCCCCAACCGATGAGTGGGTGAACAAATTACGGGGAAATCCATACGATGGACTACAACTTGGCAATAAAAAGAAATGAAGTGGTGATACAACATGAGGAAACCGGAAAACATTAAGCTAATTCAAAGATGCCAGTCACACTGTATGACAGAGACAGAAAGTAGATTTGTGGCTGCCTAGGGTGGGGAGACATGCAGGGGTTGGAAAGAATTACAGCTAAGGGGTCTGGGGTGAGGGAGTGACTGTGGTGATGGCTGCACAACTCCATGATACACCAAAAATCACTTTAAGTGGGTGGATTGTATGGTATGAATATTACATCCCAAGATAGCCGTCTGGGGAAAAAAAGATAGATGTGAGAGATGCAGAACCACACCAACCCTCATTAGGAAGATGCACTTGGTCCCTCTCAAGAAGGCTGCCCTCGAGGGTGCCTGGAGAGCTCAGTCAGTTAGCTTCCAACTGGATTTCAGCTCATGACCTCAGGGTTGTGGGATCAAGCCCTATGTTGGGCTTTGCACTGGGCAGGGAGCCTGCTTAAGATTCTCTCTGTCTCTCTCTGTCTCTACCCCCGCCCCCATCCTTCCCTCTGCCCCATTCCCCAGCTCATGTGCACCTGCTCTCACTAAAAAAAAGTTTTTAAAGGCTGTCCTCACCATGGCTAATTTGCTAGGAAAAGCTTGGGCATTGGGTCTAGATTCTTCTGAGTTCTCTTCCTTCTCTACCTAGTGACCTCCTTAGAACACGACCTGTAAACTGAATATGAGGCATTTAACAAATATACGGTGCTGTATAGATTTACAACAATAGGCTCGACTGACCCCCAAATAGCATAACAGCAGTAGAGGCAGGAAAGCAAGGGAGGTCTAGAAAGGGCCCCGCGACACAGGGAGTTGGCTGGGACGAGGGTGCTCATTAGGCCTCTGAATTCTCTTGGCTGAAGCTCTCCTGGTAGAAAAATGGATCGAAATGAGCCCTCTCTGGACATCTAGAATGGTGAAAATGGCTCTCAGGTAGTTTGCAAAAATCTGACATAATAAAAATAAAAAGACTCACAATGCACCAAGGGGCTTTGGTGAGCCAGGAAGGAGTAACAAAAGGATGACCCAACTGGCTGAAGGGCTCTCTCCCCCCTTTCATTAACAGAAAAATAAATAACGGCTGGACCTCTTTACTTCAGTTTCATGCACCATTTTCCTTAGGATTCAATGCCAGAGAGCACTAAGGTTTCTGCCTCAGGACCTAAACAATTCACAACTGCTCAGAATATCTACCCGGAATCCATAGGAGGGATAAATCCACTCCGCAGAACCCAGTTGGCAGCCTGCGTGGGCGTCTCCATCTCAATTCCTGAAGAGCAGGTGTCTGGTCTCTCACTTGGAAGGCAGAAGCCTCCTCCTTTGGCAGATCCCCCTTCCTGAAGTTACCACCCCAGGTTGACATCTCTAGGGATTACACCTTCATTTACTGAACTTGGTGGTCTTGGACAGACCAGGGTTCAAATCCCAGCCCGCCACTTGGGCTGTGTGATTTGGGACAGAAGACAGCTCTGCAGCTCATCTTCTTAACCTTTAAATAGGGATGAAATGAGATAAAAGGTGCTCGGCCAGGGGGCCGGCACACAGTAAACGCTGAACAAATGGTGTTGATCACGGTCATTATGATTTGGTAAAGTGTATTCATTTATTTAATCAATATTTGTTCTGAGCACCTATAATGTCCCAGGTGCTGGGCATGTTCTACACAGTGGGATGCAGGAGCATCCCTGCCCTCACACAGCTGCCAGTGTAGAGGGGAGGGGAGGGGAGGGGTGGGAGGAGACAACAGCAAACAGGTGCCCAAAGCAACGAACAAGTTAATAAACAGCCATACATGCTATGAAAAAATGCGACCAGAAGCAGTGTGATTTGGAGTGTCACTTCAGAGAGAAGGCTCAGCTAGTATGTGGGACGGGGCATTAAAATTGTGTTGGTTTATTAAAAGCTTACTGGCTCATCTATTGATCCATTGGAAAAATCTTTCAAAGCCTTCCAGCAAAAATGAGCACGGGGTCTACCAAGGTCATATATGCAACCAATAGCCTCACCGCAAGTCACACTCACACCCTACCTGAGCAAATCGTTTCCCTTTCAGCTCTCCTCCTCCAAGAGGCCAGGCCTCCTTTCTTCTTGCCCCTCAGTCTCCGGGGTCCTCTGGGATCTAAGTAAGTCACTATTCTCTGGAAGGAATGTCACACGTCAGATGTCTTTCAACATCTCTGACTGTTCTTCACACCTCACTGAGGGAGTAGAATTTTAAACAGGGCCCTTGGGAGGAAAGGTCCTCTTTGAAGACAGCCTAAGTCTTCAGGACAGGGAGGCAAGCAGAGAAGGGGGAAGAGCATTTATTCCAGTCACACAGCAGAGGAAGGAACAAAAATGACATGACGGAAGAAGAGGTGAGGACACTCCGACCCCAGACATGGCTGTCTATCATCCAGCACACACGCACAAGCCCACCAAAGAGAATGAAGGAGTTTAGAGAAACATAAAGCAGGCTCTACCACTTCTGGCAGCATTCAAAGCCTAAGACCAAAAAAAACCCCAACATGTCTTACCTCTAGTTCTAGAAGTGTAGCCAACCTAGCCCTCTAAAATAATTCTCTAGGTCACGTGGCCCATACACACTATGCCCCAGTGAGGTTGTTGTCACTCCCTAATAAGAGGTGGTTGATAATCGTTTTCTGAAAGGAAGCAGAAAATTCTGGAAAGATGTACCAAAACAATCTGTGGAGAGTGATGACCTCTGAAGAGTACACTTGAGGTAAAGTATAGGAAGCTTTCTTTTTCATTGGGTAATCTTTTATATTATTTGAATGTTCACTGTGTTCTGTAGTATTTATTAAAGATAAAATATATTATCTCCAAAATAAATGGTGGAAGGAAAATGGCTGACATGAGGAGTGCTATTTATTTATTAATAACTACAAGTTTTAGCAGTTAATTTCCCTTGTCTAAATCACTGGATGATCCAACAATGTATAAAAAGAATTACACACCAAAACCAAGTGAGATTCATCCCAGGCACACAAGGGAGGTTCGACATTAAAAAAATGATTCATGTAATCCATTACAGCAACAAACTAAAAAAAGAAAAATCGAGCACCTGGGTGGCTCCGTCATTAAGCATCTGACTTCAGCTCAGGTCATGATCTCACAGTTCATGAGTTTGAGTCCACATCAGGGGAGCCCATTTCGGGTGAACGCAAGGCCCACTTCAGGTGAGCTCCACTTCTTTCTCAATCTCTCTCTCAATCTCTCTCAATCTCTCTCTCTCTGTCTCTCTCTCTTTCCGCTCTCTCCCCCGTCTCTCTTTCTCTCTGTTCCTCTTTCTCTCTCTTTTCCTCTCCCTCTCTCTCTCCCTCTCTCCTTCTGCCCCTCCTGGGATTCTCTCTCTCTGCCCCTCGCTCACTTGCACCATCTCGAAAGAAAGAAAGAAAGGGAAAGAAAGATCACATGATCCTACCAATAAATGCAGCAAAAGCTTTTGAACAATATCCAATACTAATTTTTTAAAAAACCACTTAGTAAACTAGGCTTGATTTAAAAATCTACCAAAAAAACCCTACAGCTAACATCTTACTCAATGGTGAGAAACTCAAAGTTTTCCCACTAAGATCAGGAACAAGGAAAGGATGTCCCCTCTCACCAACTCTTTTTCAACATCGTACTGGAAGTTCTTGCTAAGGCAAAGAGGTAACAAAAGAAAATAAAAGCTGTACAGATTAGGAAGGAAGTAATAAAACTGTCTTCGTTCACAGATGATGTGATTGTCTATGTAGAACATCTGAAAGCAACAACAGAAAAAGCAAGGTTAATATACAAACGTCAACCTCTTTCCTATATACCAGCAATCAACAGAGGAATTTGAACTTCAGTCATTGTATGTCACACGTTTCTAGGTACAGAGAAAACACATGGCAACACTGACCAGGATCACATAAACAATACCTTATCGTGAAGTCAAAAGAACAATGGAAAGGGAGGTCTGGATGCCTAGGTCCCAGCCAATTACTCACCAGTGTGAGTGCCTCGTCTTCCCTGGATGTCAGGTGCTCCTGAGAAAGACACAAGCTTTGGACTCCAAATCTAAAATCCTTTCCAATTTTCTAAGTCCTCTCGGAGAATAAAAGCATGCATCTTCCTCAAAGTGTCTCATGCTTTTAAAATTACGAAAGTAATCTTGATGAGGTCCCAACAGTTTATTTTTGCTCTTGATTCCCTTGTTTTTGGGGATGTGTCAAGTAAGAAGTTGCTGCGGTGGAGGTCAAGGAGGTTGTTTCCTACTTTCTCCTCTAGGGTGTTGATAGTTTCCTGTCTCACGTTCAGGTCCTTTATCCATTTGGAGTTGATTTTTGTGCATGGTGTGAGAAAATGATCTAGTTTCATTCTTCTGCATGTTGCTGTCCAATTCTCCCAACACCATCTGTTAAAAAGGCTGTCATTTTTCCATTGGATATTCTTTCCTGCTTTGTCAAAGATCAGTTGACTGTATACTTTTGGGTCCACTTCTGAGTTCTCAATTCTGTTCCATTGGTCTATGTGTCTGTTTTTGTGCCAATACCATACTGTCTTGATGACGACAGCTTTGTAGTAGAGGCTAAAGTCTGGGATGGTGATCCCTCCCGTTTTGGTTTTATTTTTCAGTATTACTTTGGCTATTCAGGTTCCATACAAATTTTTGGATAGTTTGTTCTAGTTTTGAGAAGTATGCTGGTGCAATTCTGATTGGAATTGCATTGAATGTGTAGAGTGTTTTAGGTAGTAATGACATCTTAACTATATTTATTCTTCAGAAAATTAGTAGGCAACCAACGGAATGGGAAAAGATAGTTGCAAATGACATATCAGATAAAGGGTTAATATCCAGAATCTATAAGGAACTCACCAAACTACACGCCCGAGAAACAAACAACCCAGTGAAGAAATGGGCAGAAGACATGAACAGACACTTCTCCAAAGAGGACATCCAGATGGCCAACAGACACATGAAACGATGCTCAGCATCCCTCCTCATCAGGGAAATACAAATCAAAACCACACTGAGATACCACCTCACGCCAGTCAGAGTGGCTAAAATGAGCAAATCAGAGAACTCTAGATGCTGGCGAGGATGTGGAGAAACGGGCACCCTCCTACACTGTTGGTGGGAATGTAAACTGGTACAGCCCCTCTGGAAAACAGTGTGGAGGTTCCTCAGGAAACTAACAATAGAACTCCCTTATGACCCAGCAATAGCACTGCTAGGAATTTACCCAAGGGATACAGAAATGCTGAGGCATAGGAGCACATGTACCCCAATGTTCATAGCAGCACTCTCCACAATAGCTAAAACATGGAAAGAGCCTAAGTGTCCATCAACAGATGAATGGATCAAGAAGATGTGGTTTATCTATACCATGGAATACTACATGGCAATGAGAAACAATGAAATCTGGCCATGTGTAGCAACATGGATGGACCTTGAGGGTGTTATGCTGAGCGAAATAAGTCAGGCAGAGAAGGACAAATATCATATGTTTGCACGTATAGGAGGATTAGGAGGAACTTGACGGAGGAACAAGGGGGAGAAGAAGGGCGGAAATGGTGGGGGAAAGGGAGAGAGGCAAACCATGAGAGACTCTTGAATGCTGACAAAAACTGAGGACTGATGGATGTGGGGGGGAGGGGGGGATGGGCATGGAGGAGGACACTTGTGGGGATGAGCACTGAGTGTTATGTGGAAACTAATTTGACAATAAACTATTTGTAAAAAAATAAATAAATAAATAAAATTACGAAAGTAAACAACACATGCTTATCAAAAGTTCAAATGACACAGAAAGAATACAGAGAAGAGCAAGACCGTTTTCCGTCGCTACTCCCCAAACTTGCCTCTCCATTCCTCCCTCCTCCCAGAGTTAACCGCCGCTAAGATGATAGCACAGGTGGCTATTTAAATTTATATTTGTGAAGAATTAAAATTAAATAACATTGGAGTTCAGTTCCTCAGGCACATAGGTCACATTCTAAAAGCTCAATAGCCACCTTCGGCTAGTGACTACCAAGTTGGATGGCACAGATATAAAACAGCTTCATCATCACAAAAGTTCTGTTGGACAGTGCTTGTCTAAAGTATACAAGGAGGCCTTTTTCAAGTCACCTCATTTCTGTTCAACACTTACTTCCCAGAGCCCCCACAACGGTTTCCAGCAGGCCCTTCCTAGTTGGGCTCTGAACTCCCGTAACAAGTTAATGGAGTGGGTTACCTTGGAAAGATCTGTCAGGTTCCTGATCTCTAATTAAGAAAGATTCCTTCCTCACTGGGCTCACAGAAGGTTCTAGAACCATCACCACCCCCAACAACACATGAAAGTTTAAAACCTTCACTAAGAACTCAAAAACTCCATTACTCCTCAGGGTGGTGCTTTTCAAGAAGCACTGAGAACACCCAATGTGTCTTACTTCTAAAGGTAAGAACAAAGCCTCAAAGCCTAAGAACACCCAATGTGTCTTACCTCTAGCTCTGGAAGTGCAGCTTAGCTGCAAATCAATTCTCCAGGTGATTTTGGCCCATGCAAACCATGCCTCAATGGGCTTATCTTAATTATTCCCTAGTAAACAGTAGCCACATTGTTTTCTAGACTCCAACTGTCCACTTTATCATCTACATAGTCTGAGCAGGTAATTGCCAACTCTCCACTGCATAGTAGAGACCTCTCTGTTGATATATAAAATCATAATGCATTTCTTTTAGCTTCCCACAAACACAATGCCTTTGCCTATGCTCAGCTTTCTGCTAGAATGTCCTTCTTTCCCCAGCTGTACACATATGTACATACTCCCCCGATTTATCGGCCAGACAATACCTACCTTTTGTTTAAAATTCATTTGAGACATCATCTCCAGAAAATCTTCCCTGTCCTTATCAGGCTAGATTAGTAGCCCCAAGGGCTACTCCAGAATTTCTATATAGGAGACACTTTGTGGGTGAACATCTAGTAGGAAGCAAGTAAGGGAGTTTGTGACTTCTCTTGAAATCGCATTATATAGCAAGGCACAATTTTTGCTGAGATATTTGCAAGAAAAGCAAAGTTCTTAATATGATTTTTTTTATTTTTTTTGTTTATTTACTTTTGAGAGAGAGAGATAGAGTGTGAGCAGGGGAGGGGCAGAGAGAGAAGGAGACACAGAATCCAAAGCAGGCTCCAGGCTCTGAGCTGTCAGCACAGAGCCCAATGTAGGGCTCGAACTCAAAAACCATGAGATCATGACCTGAGCCGGTCAGAAGCTTAATCAACTGAGCCACTCAGGTGCCCCAAGAAGAGCAAAGTTCTTAAAGATGTTCTTATTTACAATTAAATGTGAGTGAGAAAATATCAGTGATCTATTTCAAAGAACATCCTTTTAAGGAGCAGTTACTTTGGAGCAACCAGAGAGTAAAGGAGAATTTGGCTGCTCTGTGTGTTCCAACAATATCCTGGTGCCCTTCTATCATAGTATTACCACCTTGAATCTGTTTATGTGGGCATCTTCTCCACTGGGCAGCAAAGGACCATATTTTCTTTATCTCTGTATCTCTAAAACTCAGACCAGTCCTTGACAGAGGTGTTCAATAAATGTTTGTTGGATGGATGGATGGGTCGGTGGATGGATGGATGGATGCGTGGATGGATGGATGGATGGATGGACAAATGGATGGACGGATGGATGGACGGATGGGTGGGTGGGTGGATGGATGGGTGGATGCATGGATGGAAAAATGGAGACACTTTCTTAATATTGAATTTTACCTTCAGACCAAAATCTTCTAAAGGATAAAGACCTTGAATCTCAAAATCAGTATCTCTCCCTCATCTTTTTCTTTCTCTTTCTTTCTCTCTCTCCCCCTCCATTTCCAGGAACACCAGAAAAATGTTTTATATTTAACAACCACTCAATACAAAGGCTGGCACTCCCCTCCCAGTGAGTGTACCAAAGAAAGACTGGGGAGAAAGAATAAAGAAATCTTTAACAATAAATATTGGATAATAGCTTTAAAAGCCTCCCTTTCTCTAATGGAGGTACAATTTGGAGACAGACCTAAACCACCTTCCTCTCTGTGGCATATGATTAAAATCTGCTTTGTTCTTCTAATTTGCTCATCTCAAATTACCACACTGCTGCTGGCTCTGCAAACTCAGCCTTTACAGCTGCCCTTGAATTACTGTACAACTTCTCTTTTTTTTTTCTTTTATTCAGCATCAAACCAAGAAGGTGTCACCCACAACCTGGCGGAGAAACTATGTCTCCAAACCTGGAGACAAAAGGTGCCATTCAAGGTGTCCCTTCTGACCCCCCACCCCCACCCATGTCACAATGCTGCTCCACAGAAGTACATCTCCCTTGAGGTTTGGGAACACAAGAGGTGAAGTTCTCCTTGACAAGGCTCCAGGTGGTATAGAGTGTTTCTTCCACCGCTGACTCCAGAGATTTTATTATTCTTCTGTCTAAGCTTTCAAAACAAAGAGAGCCTGATGAGGATATGGCAAGGGCCTAACAAATGTTTGGTTTTCATACGCTTCCGGAAGTCCTCCAAATACCATGGTCTGAGATTGCTAAGATTTCAACTTCCAGAGTCAGTCACAAAGCTCTACAAGGTAAATTACCAGAGAGGACAGAAAGAAAATTTTAGCGACATCATCCTTCCTCTTTTTTTTTCTTTCAATTTCTTAGGCGTTGATCTGAAATTTCAAACTGCAAGCAATGTCTAAGCCAAGCCAACCACGTAAAGGGAAAGGGAAGGTATCTTTCAACTATCTAGTAATGTGATATGGCAAAACAGTCATAAATAAGCAGTAAGTTGATTGCACTTTTCACGTGGATATACACTGAACCACACATTGACTAAAAGTGGAGAAGAATGAAAATTGTGTCCTCAGATGACAGTTCTTTTTTTTTATGTTTATTTATTTTGAGAGAGAGAGAGAGAGTGCACACATGCACAAACATGATAGGGGAAGGGCGCTTAAACCAACCGAGCCACCCAGGAGCCCTTTTGATAGTTCTAAAATGTCAATACGCAGAGGCACCTGGGTGGCTCAGTCAGGTAAGAGACCAACTTCAGCTCATGTCACAATTTCATGGTTCATGACCTGGACCCCCACATCAAGCTCTGTACTGACAGTGTAGAGCCTGCTTGGGATTCTCACTCTCTCCCTCTGCTCCTCCCCTACTTGCACTTCCTCTCTCTCTCTCCAAAATAAATAAGTAATAAAATAAAATGTCAATATGCTTTCTTTACCCAGAAATGTGGCCAGTGTATGGTTTTTCCCTTTTGCTATTACAAAAGTTACCAGTGAAAAAGAATTACACCATTTAGACTACCAAAGATGATCCAAACACAGAATAATATATTATTTAAGCAGAGTAGGAGCAAACCAAAAACTCAACACACCAGACCCCATCATACTTTTGCTAACTATGTGACCTGAGGGAAATCACATCACCTCTCCGGGACTGAGATTCAATTTAATCAACTAGCTAATACACATCATTAACTCACTACTCAAGGATGTCAAGAGGCAGACCAGGGAAAGGAAAGGATGCTCCTAAACAAAGAACAATAAATACCCAACACCACCATAACACTGCACACAACACCTACATACAGATGCAGATCACAAGGACTAGAATTATTTTCAGAAAACTGAGCAGCAATATGTACAGAGACCATCCGCCAAAATAACATCAGCTAGTAACACCAAGGAAGAATTATAGCCAACTTCTTAATGAAGTCTTTGTCCTATCTACTATTAATATTTTAAGACTGCTTAATTTTAATACCAATCCATTAGTAAATGATATTGTGTTTGAATTTCACATTGTGTCTGAATACCCTGATTCAGTCGATCCTTTCCAGACCAGTGTTCACCAGCAAGCCCTCCTGCCTTAAAGCAACAAATTACACCTTGAAGGGGGGAGATAAGAACCAAACTCTAATCTGTTAACATGCTAACTGCTTTCCCTGCTACAGAATAATCACACTTCAAACCTTGGCATAATTCATAGATATATATTCAAACAAAAATCCATTGTGCATCTATGATCTGGTCCTTATGGTACTAATATTAGATTATTTCTTGGAGCAATTATACAGAACTCAAATATATTTTAATTAATAGTCACGATAATCCCCTTGGAACTAAGTAGAAAACAAAATTGGCTATAGGAGATCTCAGAGGCATAAATGAATATTAAATAAAAGATAAATTATTACAGCGTAACTTGCAAAGCTGCTCCTCATACAACATGTTTACTTTAATTTTGTACCAAGCTGGTAAGATTTTAAGATGCATTATCTATTTAACATTCATGACACTGTCTCAAAGGGTGACTTCCCTAGAGGGAAAATCCGATGCTTTGTTAACGCAGAACCTTCAAGCTGAGAGACGACTTTTTCATTTGCTAGTCCGAGCAAGGAAATGAGGATGAAGAACAGAAAAATGCTTTTCCACTGGGAACCGTGATCTGGCCACCCTACTTGCAGAAGAAAATGGGGAAGCTGCTCCAAGTTGCTTAACAAGTGACAACCAATCAAGTATTCTTGGGAAGAATTCAGAGCTCATAGCCATTGGTTTGATCTACAAGGATGCCCCTAGCAGAGAGTCAGACCAAAAAGACCCATCCTGGTGATTTCCTTTCACACCCCCATGGTTTCTATCACCACTGCGTGAACACAAAGGACTCCCTTATCTGTGTCTTCACACCAGACCTCTCTGCTGACTTACCCTGCTTATTTCCGACTGTCTACTGGGAATTCTCTACTCGGATACCCTGCAGGCTCCTCAAGGTTAAGAGCCCAAAATGAAACTCATCATCTTCTCCCCCAACCTGCTTCTCTCAGGGCCAGCTTTATGGGTGCATGACCCATGCTTAGAAGAGCCCCACACTTGGTTTAAAAGTCTACCGCTGCATTCTTGAAATCCTTAATAATTTTTTAACAAGGGGCTCCATACTTTCAGTTTGCAATAGGTCCCCAAAATTATGTGGCCATTTGTCTCTCCTGGGATGGGGGGTGGGGAGAGGGAATGGCCATTACCTTTGATAGGAAAACCAACCACATGGGACTTAATCCCAGATTCTCCCTTCCTTCCTTTCCACATCTGATCATGCAGGTTTTACATCAAGCAAAGACTCACCTGATTTATAATGCATTTTTCTCCTTCTTCAAATAATTGATTTCCACTTGTCCTTTCATTATTAATCAAGATTCATCTCTACCAGAAATACTTATTGATGCTCCAGTCTGATACAGATGCCTCCTTTTGGCCCTCCGTCTCCAAAGACCTGTCACTACAGCTGTCATTTTGTCCTTGTACCATTATCTTGTCTCTCTTCCCCCAAATGACTGGGAGCCTCTTTTGTTTTTAATTTTTTTTTAATGTTTTATTTATTTCTGAGAAAGAGAGAGAGAGAGCATGGGCAGGGGAACGCCAGAGAAAGAGGGAAATACAGAATCCAAAACAGGCTCCAGGCTCTGAGCTGGCTGTCAGCACAGAGCCTGATGCGGGGCTTGAACTCAGGAACCGCAAGATCATGACTTGAGCCGAAGTCGGACACTTAACCGACGGAGCCACCCAGGTGCCCCATGACTGGGAGCTTCTTGATAGCTGTTTATTTTTTTCTTTGTATGTCTAGTTCCCCACTCTGTACATGGCATATAGAAGATATATTTGAAATGCTCATGGAATACGATTGAGGTTATTTCAAAACGCTTCACTAATCTGCTTTTTAAAAATATAAATGCTAGATCCATACAATTGCTCTTTCCTCTTAGCACAAGTTTCATTTTTTTTTTTAAGTTATCCTCTCACTTCCCTCCTGAAGCTTTGGGGAAAGCGACCAAAACAGCTCCAGAGCTTACATCACACCTCGAATGCGTTTCTCACTGTCCTCCATGGCCACTGTCCTCCAGAGTCACTGGCCCCCGGGATCACTTCTGCAAGTGAGGACAGCTGGGTCCCCTCGGCTCCCGGGAGCCTCCAGGCACTTCTGGCTGACACGCAATGATTTGTTTGTGCCAAGAAGTTACCAGAGTTCCTCTGCAATGCCACTGAGAGTCCAGGATATAGGAAAGCAAGAGTGGGAAGTGCGGCCCAGAGAGACAAGAAGTCTCTTATTAACCGGGGCCCTCATGTGCTCTCAGATGCTCAGCACTTCATCAGATTGGCCACCATAGGAAATCCTGCCTGAAAAACAATCTCATGATTCGGCAGCAGCTGGGAATCAAACAGAATGATGCCAGCCCTGGCATCAGTGTCTAATTGGTCTTTCAATCTGTCATGATACACACACCTGGATGGATTCCTTTATCCATTCATTCACTTATTCAAACATTCACTGAACATCTACTGAAGGAAATGTGCCAGGTGAGGGGTTATCAAGGGAGATAAGGGCCAAAAAGTCCCCACACTCAAAGAAATTAAGAATTTCATTATGAGACAGATCGATTCCCCTAACACCTTACTATTCCCCAGACCGGCAGCGGCAGCACCTGAAGCTTGTTAGAGATGCTGAATTCCAGGGCCCTCCACAGGACATCCTAGATCAGTTTTTACTTTTAAGTTTATTTATTTTGAGAGGGCGGGGGAAGAGCAGAGAGAGAGGGAGAGAGACAATCCCAAGCAGGCATGGAGCCAACTCATGGAGCAAGCTCCAGGCTCTGAGCTCGAACCCACGAACCATGAGATCATGCCCTGAGCCAAAGTCAGACTCTCAACCAACTGAGCCACCCAGGCGCCCCTCAAGTGGAGGCGCCCCTCCTAATACATTGTCGCTGTACCTTTTCCACAGTCGAAACGTGGGGTCTCAAGGTAAGACATGGCTTTATCTAATTATTAGAGTTGAAAACTGAAGATTCAGCTGGAGATCAAGTTCAGCTGGGAAACGCTTACTACAGTGGAATCTAGCCTTGTCCTTCTCTTAACATTGCTACACACACGCATAAGTACATGGTTACTGGTAAGAATTCCAAATACACATGCACATATTTTCCATGTATACACTGGGTGATTTTTATTCAGTTGCCATCATTTCAAATACCTGTAACTTGTCGGAAATCTTCTGGAGGCCAAAGATACACTGGGAGTTCCATTTTGTTTTATTTGTTTTTGTTTTTTTAAATATTTCAAGAAGTTCAGTTAATTCAGAGTCACTAGAACCTATAGCTGTGACCAGAGTCACAAAAACGTTAGGCTTCTTGGTCTTGAAACTCCCTTACACTGTGAAGGATCCCTAAAATTTGTATTTGGGTTGGATATAACAATTTCCTGAGAATCTTCCTGAATAGCCAATTTTTTAATTCATGCAAGAATAATAAACCCACCGCACATTAACGAAAGTTGCACATTTTATGAAAAAGAACTTGTATTTACAAAATAACTAAACTAATAGGGAAAGTAGCATCGGTTTACATTTTTGCGGGTATCTGTAATGTCGGGCTCAAGAGAAGACAGCTGGATTCTCACATCTGCTTCTGCATTTAATGTGTTTCCGTATCACATATCATACAGCCTCTAGGAAACTCCACTGCACCCTTGTGAGAGACCGAGAGTGGAAAAAGCAAACGACATCTCAGCAAGGATGATAAGATGATTCAATGAGGAAGAAAATCGTTCTTTCAAACAGTGGTGCTGGGATAGTAAATATTCACATGCACAAGAATAAAGTTGGACCCCGACTTTATACCCTCTACAAAAGTTAACTCCAACTGGATCAAAGATGAGGAGCAGCTGTGTGCTGCTGTGAATTATAATAAGAAATATATATTTTGTCTTTGTCCTCATTTCTGGCACAGAGCTCCTAAAACTCTTGTAATTTTCTAAGTGACGTGAGCAATAAATGTGTCTTCTGTTATGTTAATGAGGTGACTTTTGGAAATCCCCAGTGGATGGGGACTGGTTGCCAGGAGAACAGGCCCTGTGTTTAGAGAGGGCCGGACCCTGCAATTCCACCGCCCAGACCTCCAGGGAGGGGAGAGGAGCTGGATATTGAGTTCAACCACCAATGACCAATGATATAATCAATCATGCCTATGTAATGAAGCCTCCATAGAAACCTAAAAGGACAGAATTCCAAGAGCTTCCAGGAGATCGGTCCTCCTTGGAGAGGGTATGCAAGCTCATCACCCTTCCCCCTGCACCTTGCTCTGTGCATCTCTTCCATCTGGCATCTGGCTCTTACATCCTTTTCTAATAGACTAGTGACCTGGTAAGTAGAATGTTTCTCTGAGTCCTGGGAGCAACTCCAGCAAATTAATCAAACTAGAGGAGGTCGTGGGAACCTCTGATCTATAGCCAGTCAGTCAGAAGCCTCGGTGACAGCCTGGACTCGTGACTGGTCTCTGAACTGGGGGCAGTCTTACGGGACTGAGCCTGTAGGATGTTATCTCCAGGTAGACAGTGTCAAAATGGAGTTGAATTGGATGTGTAGATGGAGTCAGAGAATTGCTAGACGTATGGGGGAAAACCCTCTCTCCGTACAGCGGAATGGGAATCAGAACGCTCTTAGGCTGTCAATGGGTACAGGTTTATTTGGGGGATGATGAGAGTCTTCTGGAAACAGGCAGTAGTCATGACTGTACAACCTTTTGAATACACTAAAATCCACTGAAATGTATACTTTATTTTTTTTAATTTTTAATGTTTTATTTATTTCTGAGAGTGAGAGACAGAGTGAGCAGGGGAGGGTCAGAGAGAGAAGGAGACACAGAATATGAAGCAGGCTCCAGGCTCTGAGCTGGCTGTCAGCACAGAGCCTGACGCGGGGCTTGAACCCACGAACCTTGAGATCATGACCTGAACCGAAGTTGGACGCTTAACTGACTGAGCCACCCAGGTGCCCCCGAAATGTACACCTTAAACTGGTAAATTTTGTCATGTATAAATTATGTTAATACAATAATAAATCACAAACCGAAATGTAAAACTATAAAACTACTTTAAAAAACATAGGCATGAGTCTTCATGACCTTGGATTATGCAATAGTTTCCTAGCTATGACATCAAAAATACAAGCAACAAAAGGAAAAAAAAAATTTCGGAGTTCATCAAAATTGAAAAACAGCTGAAAGTAAATTCTTTTGAGGCACCCAGGTGGGTCAGTCAGTTAAGAATTCGACTCCTGATTTTGGATCAGGTCATGACCCTAGGATCATGGCATCAAGCCCTGCATCAGGCTCTGCACTGAGTAGAGAGCCTACTTAAGATTCTCTCTGTCTTGCGGCACCTGGGTGGCTCAGTCGGTTAAGTGTCTGACCTCAGCTCAGGTCATGAACTTGCCCTCTGTGAGTTTGAGCACCACCTTGGGCTCTGTGCTGAAGGCTCAGAGCCTGGAGCCTGCTTTGGATTCTCTGTCTCCTTCTCTCTCTGCCCCTCCCCCACTCGTGCTCCATCTCTCTCTCAGAAGTAAACATTAAAAAAAAAAAGATTCTCTCTCTCTGTCCTTTTGCCCCTCCCCCCACAAAAAGAAAAAGAAAAAGAAATAAATAAAGACAACCCACAGAACAGGAAAAATATTTGCAAGTCATGTATTATATATGTATCCAGAATATATAAAGAATCCTTACAACTCTATAATAAGACAATCCACTTTCAACAGATGAACGGATCAAGAAGATGTGGTTTATCTATACCATGGAATACTCCATGGCAATGAGAAACAGTGAAATCTGGCCATGTGTAGCAACATGGATGGACCTTGAGGGTGTTATGCTGAGCGAAATAAGTCAGGCAGAGAAGGACAAATATCATATGTTTGCATGTATAGGAGGATTAGAAGGAACATAACTGAGGAACAAGGGGGAGAAGAAGGGGGGAAATGGTGGGGGAAAGGGAGAGAAGCAAACCATGAGAGACTCTTGAATGCTGACAAAAACTGAGGACTGATGGATGGGGAGGGGGGGATGGGCATGGAGGAGGGCACTTGTGGGGATGAGCACTGGGTGTTATGTGGAAACTAATTTGACAATAAACTATTTGTAAAAAAAAAAAAAAAACAATCCAACTTAAAAATGGGCAAAGAATCCAAATAGACAGTTCTCCAAAAAAGATATACACGTGGCCCATGGGCACATGAAAAGAGCTCAACATCATTAGCCATCAAGGACATGCAAATGAAAACCACAGTAAGAATACGACTTCACACCCACTAAGGTGGTTATGATCAAACAGGCAAGTAATAACAAATGTTGGCAAAGATGTGGAGAAATTGAAACCCTTGTACACTCCTTTATTTTTTTTAACGTTTTTATTTATTTTTGAGAGAGAGAGAAATAGTGTGAGCAGGGGAGGGTCAGAGAGAGAGGGAGATACAGAATCCAAAGACAGGCTCCAGGCTCTGAGCTGTCAGCACAGAGCCCAATGTGGGGCTTGAACCCACGAACTCTGAGATCATGATCTGAGCCAAAGTCAGATGCTTAGCCCACTGAGCCACCCAGGTGCCCCGAAACCATTGTACACTCCTCACGGGGATGTAAAATGGTGTGGCCCCTTGAGAAAACAGTTTGGCAGTCTTCTAGACCCAGTAATTTCAATCCCAGGCATACACCCAAAAGAAATGAAGGTGTGTCCAGACAGAAATGTTGCTAGTAATGTTCACTGCAACATTACTCCTCATGGCCAAAAAGTGGAAATAGCCCAAATTTTCACCAGCTGATGAACTGATAAAATGTGGTCTATCCACACACTGGAATATTATGCAGCAATAAAAAGGGAAGAAGTAGTGATATGTGTTACAACATGGATGAACCTTGAAAACATGCTCAGAAGCCAGGCACAAAAGCCCACATATTGTATGATTCCGTTTTATTATCAAATGTCCTCAAGAGACAAATCTACAGAGAAAGAAAGCAGATGAGTGGTTTCCTAGGGCTGGACAGGTTCAGGGGAAATGAGGGCATCACTGCTAAAAGGCACTGGGTTTCTTCTGGGGAGGGTGAAAAGGTTTCAAAATTGATTGTGGAGACAGTTGCACAGTTCTGTGATGATATTAAAACCGGATACTTCAAGTAGGTAGTTTTTATGGTATGTGAATTATATCTCAATAAAACCATTCCCCCAAGAAAGGCAAATGACACTTTAGTAATTACTCTGAAAATAGTTTGAACCTCGAAGACCCCCTGAAAGGATCTAAGGGACGTCCAGGGGTCCCCAGAGTACAATTTGAGAATCGCAGACCCAGCCAAAATACCTAGTGTGGGTATTGTGGGTTATCTTCCTAGCGGCCCTCTCCCCCCCTCCTTCCCTCCCTCCCCAGAGAGCCTTGACTTAGGAACTGACCCACCCCCACCCATACAGATACCAGCGGGAGGGAAGTTGACTCCAGCTGAGGCCCTGGGTCAGGTTCTGCTCACCTTAAGCTGACAGGCACATCCTCTCCCACTGACCACAGTCACTGGCTCAGGGATGGGCACGTGACTCAGGGCTGATCAGCGTGGCTGCAGGACTTCTGCTTGGAATGCTGAGTTGGAAGTCGTTTCTCTCTGCCTCTGGAGGGTGTCCCACGAGAAGGTGAGAACTGACACTACCATAACCATTCCCTGCCAGTGTGAGGACAAAGCCTTAAAGAAGGCAGGATGGGGGCGCATGGGTGGCCCCGGGGGTTAAACGTCCTGACTCTTGATTTCACCTCAGGTCATGATCTCGCAGTTTGTGAGTTCAAGCCCCATATCAGCCTCTGCGTTGGCATTGCAGACCCTGCTTGGGATTCTCTCTCTCTCTCTCTCTCTCTCTCTATCTCTCTGCTTCTCCCCTGCTTGCTATCTCTGTCTGTCAAAATAAATAAACACACATTTAAAAAACAATAAAAAAACAAAACAGAAGGCAGGATGATCCTTGAATGAAGCCCTTAACTCAAGACTCCTGAGTATCTGAGCCAGCAAGTGTCCTTAAGGTTAAAGCCAGTTTGAATTAGAATTTGTGAGATGTCGTTACAAGCACCCAGCTGATATATTGTCCAAATGATGTGGAGCCAACAGTATTACATTCTCTCTGCGGTCAATACACTTTGGCTTTGCTTCGAGGACGTCAAGAGATAAGATCTTAGTAGACCATTGAAATAACATTCCTTTTTTATTCACAGCATACTTAATACAAAGAGCCGGCCCATATAATCGAGGCCTGAAAACGTCCGAGCAGGGCCACGGTATTTCACAAAGAGTCTCTTCCTTCTCTTCCTTTTGTGTCTGATTTTCAGCAGACTCTGAATGGCATTCTAGATGAGTTCGATAGAGAAAAGTGGTAGAGTGTCCTTAATTACCAGAAGAGGTGTGGCTGTGCATTGGCCCTGGCTGGCATTTCACCACCACAATCATCACGGTGCCTGATATTCAGCACATATGAATGTTTGCATGTGATCATCCAGTTCCTGTTCCAACAGATAAGAAACTCAAAGGGCGATAAACTACTCTCTTCCCCACCCCCCACCCCGCTAAACTAATTAGAATAGTATTCTGCATTCAGATGATGTTTTAGCCTTTACAACATGCTCTCATATACGTCATCTCAACAACCCAATGGAGGCTGGCAATGAAGAATTATTGTGCCGGTTTCACAGATGAGTAACAGGAGGCACAGGGACCTGCTTAAAGCCTTTCACAATCATAAAATGATGGAATTTAGGCTTAAAGGAGTCTAAGCTAAAGCCTCCCCACGACTTAGAATAACCTCGAATATACCTCCGCATAATAGTAAGGGAATAATCAGTATTTTTTCTGCTCTTACTACAGGCCAGGTACCAAGCATTACAAGCCCATGAGGTCTCTGTCATTATTATCCCCACTTTACAGATGAGCAAACTGAGACCCAAACTGGTAAAGTGACTTGCCCAAAGTCACCCGGTTAGGCAGTGGTCGAGCCAGAGTTTCAACCCAAGCAAGTAGTACTCCAGAACATAAGCTCTTAGCCTCCTGGCCATTTGGCCATGTCAACAAGACTAGAGCTCGACCAGCTATGCCCCCGCTATATTGGATGACTCGGAGCTGCCCAGAACCCACCAGTTTGGTAAGGACTGAAGTGCTATTTAGCAACACAAACAATAAAGAGCAATCCAACAATTTTTCTTATTCTGGAATATGATCATACAGACGTTGCCTATAGTAAGCCAGGGCTTAGATAACATCTCATTCAACGCTCCTGACGATTTTATTGTAACAACGATTCCAGCTCAGTCTGACCTATTCTGAAAGACACAACAGCTGTCCCCACCTCAAACCACAGACAGGCACGCACGCACACACCTCTCCATTGCTTCCATAATATCAAAGCCCACCTCCCCCTACAAAGAGTGAAGAGTGAAGCTACCAGACGCACATGTTCCTAGACTCTTTTGCAGCTAGGATGCGGGTGTATGATCCAATCCTGGCCAACGAGATCTGATAGGATGACTGACGGGGGGCCCCTAGGAACATTCTTCTTCTGTGATAAAAAGAAATGCACGAGGAAGTACCACCTCTTATATCGTGGGTATGATAGTGCCTGACTCACATCCACAACTACCACGGCCACCATATAATAATGACCACTCTAAGCAACAGAGCTCATGTGCTGAGGACGACAGAGTGGAAAGACAGAAAGTATCTGGGTCCATGCAGAAACACCGGACAACGCTGCCATTGGCCTCCCTCTGGACTTCCCGTTACGGAAGACCATTAGCGTACTTATTATTTAATCCACTTCAACTTGGCCACTTGCTCACTTGCAGCCCAAAGCACCCTAACTCTCAAGTCTCAAGAGGCAGCTACAGAGAAGGAAGAGCTCTGCATTTTTAGTCCAACCACCTGGGGTCTAATCTACTCACTCGCCAGGTTACCCAGACTGCCTGATCTCTGTAAGCCTCTTTTTCCATTATCTACAAAATTGAGGCAGCACTCAATAACATAATAACATCAATAAAAGGGAGATAAGGAAATCATGAGATAAAGTGTATCCAGCCACTCTGTTAACAGTGTTCCACTCCAATGCGACTGGTCTAGGTAATGATTAAACCAAACTTATTAAACTGGAACCAGCCATCTAACCCACTCCCTTATTTTACAAAAGAGGAAACATTGACTCCAACTGTCAAGTGACTTGCTCAGTGCCACCAAACTGGTTGGTAACATAATTAAACCATGTGTCTCCCAATCCAATGTTGTCATGCTGCTGTCATGCTGATAGGTAATGAGCTAGATTAAATACTGGGCACTCATTAAATCAACAAGTTTATCGAACACAATTATATGCCAGGTACTCCTTCAGGTATTGGGGAATCCTTCATGAACAATAACCACCACAACAAAATGTTCCTACCCTGTGGATGTAACAGTCTACAAAGGAAATTATTCAACCTACATTTATAAATGTTTACTGAGTTGCCTAATATGTGTTAAGCACTATGCTAGGATTTCTGTTCAAACACAAAGAGAAGTTCCCAGCCAATTCCAATAATATCGATCATGTTTACCAGGCTTTGCTAAAGAGTATATAATGTGAAAAAGTCTACATTTTACTCAATTGAAGTCTGTATTGAAAAATGACAAGTTTGGGGCATCTGGGTGGCTCAGTCGGGTAAGCTTCTGACTTCGGCTCAGGTCATGATCTCACACTTCGTGGGTTCAAGCCCCACGTCGGGCCCTGTGCTCACAGCTAGCTTAGAGCCTGGAGCCTGTTTCAGATTCTGTCTCCCTCTCTCTCTGCTCCTCCCCTGCTCACGCTGTCTCTCTCTCTCAGAAATAAATAAAACACGAAAAAAATTTAAAGAAAAATGACAAGTTCATTAGAAGGAGTTATACATAACCATGCCAACATCTTTAAAAAAAAAAAAAGTGGATAGAATGGGGAAAATGGCTAGGACTCCGCTCTTCTAGAAGAACAAAGACTGAATAAAAGAGGTCAAAGTTAACTCACGTCCTTCTACACCATCCAGACTTCAAGGACTGGCTCAGTTGGAAAAGCCTAGTAGGGAGTATTCGACAGCTCCTTCCTCTCCCCAGGCCTCTGTCTAGTGCTGCACTCTCCTTTTGCCCTCTGTCCATTTGGAATTCCTCTTCCCCAGGCGTAAACATTCATACCCTAATGATGTGATGGGGCAACGTCCTAAACTCTGCAGAAAGAGACAGAGCAAGTGACTTTCAGCATCTCCCCTGGAACAGATACCAGGTAGCTGACACTGGGCCATTAGGTTGTTTCTCTGGAAGTTTTCCTTGTCAAATAAGCACTCCAATTATCTAATTTGGAAAAGAATAATTAAAAGCTGTTGTTTTGTGAAGAAGAAGAAGAAGAAGAAGATGAAGAAGAAGAAAAGAAGAAGGAGGAGGAAGAGGGGGGAGAAGGAGGGGAAAGGAAGAAAGAAAGGAAAAACCCTCCATAATTCATATTTTGTGCAGATTATGGAGGGAGGATGTACGTGACAGTCCATCTTTATCTTTGTTATTCCCTGGAACAGAGAGGTAAGGCAAGGAAGGAAGGAAGATGGGATGGATTCCCCAGGGCATGTACTGATGACTCCAAAAGTTCTTTTTTCAAAAGACCATTTTGTTCTAACTTTAAACCATGGAAAGTTTTTTGTGACCCTGTATCCAGAAGTGCAACTTCAATTCCTGGGTTTGAAAAAAGTCTAGGAAGGCAGAAGGTCCAAAGCTATCAATATAGGATCTTTAATTCGGTTCGATTGGTTAAATAATAATCACCATTTGGCGGGCAGAAGGAGCAGAAAAAAGATGTGCCACAAAATGAAACGTTTGATTTTGAAGCAATTCCAAAATCAACGTTTTGGAATATAGCATGTTAACCGCTTTGGCATGGGGTGAACCATACAAACTCTAACTTTCCAAACTATTATTAGACTCACTACAATTTATTGTTTCCCAGGACACCAGGCAACAAATACATGTCCTCTGGGGACTACTTATCTATTCTGAGGAAGACTAAGTCCCAAAGGAGATAAAAACCCAGTGGTGTCGACTCCAAGAGGGACAGGACCGGGCACACGGAGGACTGAGAGAGCTCAGCATCTCCCCTCCCTGCTGCTGGTCCCTCCTTATTTACATATTCAATGTGGGTTCAAAGTTCTGTGCATCCTTTCTAAGACCTAAAGCAAAGTGCTCGAACAACTATCTCTGGATCACAAAACAGTACATGGCAAAGGTGTCTGTGCAATGCTGTGGAAGGAAAAAAAAACTGCCTAACCTGCTAATCCTTTTATTATTAAGTTTAGCAGCACTGCTTAGCTCCGAATGAAATTCAAGATCCTCCAGAAAATTCACTAGGAGCCTACTCTCCTGGGAGATCATGGGGCACCACATTCCTGCCTTGAAACTTGTCCATCTGTCAGCTTGCAAATTACTTGCTATTGTCTCTGTGTCACGAACTCCCACCGGCAAACAAACAAATAAGCGGGAAAACCCTTTCATTCATTCATTTATTTGGGGGTTAACACAGCCCAGAAACCTATTCTTGCCACCGAGCGACACTCTGCCCCCCTTCATCTCCCAACGGAACTCGGTAGTGTGCTCTGTATTTAAAACACAGCTGGAGCCTCAACTCTCAGGTGGGAGAGAAGAAGAAATCCCAGAGATAAATAAGCCAACAGACTTAAAAGTCAGAAGCTAATCATGCTGAGCCTTGACACGACCTTTCCAGGTTGCGCGCGCCTAGTGGGTCAAAGGAGAGGGCACACATTTGCCTACATATACGCTCACCAAAACTGTCCGTGTGTGCGTGCGTGTGCGCGCGCGCACACACACCCTTGCAGCTCAAGCTCAAAAGCACTTACTACCCGAGAATGAGGCTGCCAGGAAAGCTATCTTCGCCCAAAGAACTCTTGCTTCTCCAACTTGGGCAAGAGCACTGTCCACCAATACTCCAAGGGTCCCCGGACCCGGGTCCTGAAAGGGTCCCTCCCTGCGAGCCTCATCGCCCTTTTCCTTTCTCTGAAATACACGGGTTTCATGATTCTCTGGGGGGAATCCGCGCAGCGCGCGCCCCATCCTTCAAGGCTGGAGCCTAGGTCTGCCCAGCCGCTCTCACTCCCGGGAAACTTCCCCGCCGCCCCACGCGGAGAGGTAAAGGCCATCGGGAAGAGGGCAGCAGGAAGTAAAAGTGGTTCCCTAGGACTGAGGGTACCTTCGGAGCCTGGGAGCCCGAGAGAAATGAGGGAACCCGAGCTGGTGCATGCCTTCTCCACGTGGAGGAAGGGAGGAAAGAATAGGCGACATGCAGGTGTCCCTCTCGGCTCTCTGAGCTCCCATTTTCTGGCGGGGTAAGGGGCAGAGGGGCTAGTCTCTCGCAGGGGGCAGCTGCCCGGCGCCCCCGGCCTAGGCGCAGCGAGACGTGCGCGCAGCTTGCACGCCAGGCAAGGGGCCCTGGCGCGGATAACGCGCCCCATCCCTGGGTACTGCTCCCAGCCTCACAGGGCGGGGAAAGCGAAATCTGGCTTTCCAGCAGGCCCCGCGCGGGTTCCTCGTCCCTGCCGGCGCACGCCCACCCGCACAGGCCCCCCGCGCCCTCGTCAGGGGCAGCCCGCACCTGGATGTGGCAGGAGATCTCCGAGTCGTCCAGCAGCCGGATGGTGCATTTCATCTCCTGGCTGAGCGATTTGATGCTGGAGCTCCGAAAGTGGATCATTTTCATGGTCCTCCTGCCTCTCGGCACACAGTGGCAAGAGGCGAACATGCACCGCGGCCCGGGGGAGCGAGCGGGAGGCTCGGGGCCGGCGTGGCGCTCGCCCGCGCGGACAGACACACTCGCGCACGCACCGTCCCGGACACCCGGGTGCGGCTCAGCCCCGGGACAGCGGCGGCGACGGGCGCCTGCGGCCACACATGCCCGGCGGCCGGGGCGCGGCGGGCGGGTCCCTCCTTCCCTCCCCTCCCTCGCCTCCGCCTCTGCCTCTCCAGCTCCTTTCCCCGCCTCCGCCCGTCGCGCGCGCTCCTGCGCCTCCCTCCGCCCCGGCTAGCGTGCGGAGGCTGCCCCGCGCCCGCGACCCCGGGCGGGCGCGCCACGCACTCCCCCCCACGCGCGGGGAGCCGCGGGAGGAGGAGGCCGGGACGGCTGGCGCTGGTGGCCCCAGTGCCCTGGCAGTGGCCTGCTTCGCCGCCGCCGCCGCTGCGTCAGGCTGGGCCCGGCCGCCTCCTCCCTCCTGGCCGCGATCGCTCTGGCTCGTGGTCACGCTCATCCCTGCCCTGGCTCCCCCACGCGCCCGGCAGCGCCCTGCTCTTCTCGCCCCCAGGGACCTGACTGCGGGTGGGGGGTGGAGGGCGAGCCTGACCTACACCCGCAGGGAGGATTCCACCATGGGAGAGGATTCTTGGACCAAGGACGAACCCCCCCTCTCCCCGAAAGTGGCATGAGGCCCTGGTTGGCTACCCCAGGAATATGACTGATAGTAACAATGCCTATATTCGTGGGTATTTTTTAAAGCCTTTATCTTATTTAATGTTAACTGGAAGTCCATCTCCCTTTAAAAAAAAAAAAAAAAAATCAAGGACGCCTGGCTGGCTCAGTCAGTAGAGCTTACTACTCTTGATCTCTGGGTGGTGAGTTCGATCCCGCGTTGAGGGTAGAAGTTTACTTTTTAAAAAAACACACTTTTTTTTTTTTAATCCTAGCCTTTCTTAAGAAATTTCTCATTTATAACTCTCAACATGTCCGTGTGATCTTTGGTAGGTGGTACCTTAGACCTAAGCAAGAGGGTCCCTATCCTGCTCCTCCCGCTTTAGGGATCTTTCTCCATCTCGCCCCACCCTTCCCCCAACCCACCCCCTCCCCGGATCCGTTGCTTAGGAATCAAAATGTGTCCGGTTGCATTTTAGACCGATTCCTGGGTAATGGAGACCCTGGAATTCCCTGCCCACCTCCAGGGTGTTGGGGATGAGGGATCTGCTACTCTGCCTTCCCCAGGGGTCATCACACCCTTAAAGTGTGGCCTTAGGTCCGAGGGGTGGCCAAGGGACATCTGTGGAGGCAGGTAGATAGAGGTTGGATGTTGGGGCAGGCACATTCAGGAGCAAGTCTTTGTTAGAAGGACTTTGCCCAGCTGTCACCTCCTGCTGCAGCTGACAGATGCCCCTCGTCCAAAGGCATTCCCTGTCCCAAGGGTGTGGGGAGGGGGGTGGGGAAGCCCAGCCATCTCGCCTAACCTTGGCACACTCTGATGGGCTGTATATGCTCTAGGACACCCCCTGGGGTTGGCTGTGATTTGATGGCACCTGCTTTGAGGTTGGACTTCTTCTTCTGCCTGCTCTTGCTGCCTCCCCATGTTGATCACTAATAAATACCCTATGGCCAAACTCAGTCTCCATATCTGCTTCTGGAAACTCCAAATTGTGATAATTTGTCAAGCTAGAAGGATAGAGTATATTTTACTTAACAGTCACAGCTTGATTATTGCTTTTATCTTTTTTTTATCTGTTTAATGTTTATTTATTTTTGAGAGAGAGACAGAGCACGAGGGGATAGAGAGAGAGGGAGACAGAATCTAAATCAGGTTCCAGGATCCGAGCTGTCAACACAAGGCCCAACACAGGGCTCAAACCCACGAACTGTGAAATCATGCACTGAGCCAAAGTCAGACGCTTAACCAACTGAGCCACCCAGGTGCCCGTGATTATTGCTTTTCAATATGATAATAGTATGTGGACATCCATATGCACTCTTGCCCTGGGCTGGCGAATATTCAGGCAGGGCCTACCAGGGAGGTCAGCGTGAAATGTCTGGGAAGATGAGGATTTGATTCTTGGTCCAGCTCCCAGCCAACCCTGGGGGTCTTAGGGAAGTCTTTCATTTCTTTTCTCAAGTTCAAAGGTGAGCACATCTATGCTACTTCTGCCCATCTCACAGGTGGCTGAGAAGCTGGGATGAGACATGGCCCATGGAGGGCAGGTTATAGTCTATAAAGCCCCATAGGTCTGTATGAAATAGCAGTGATGGACCTCACTGCTACTGCGGTTGAATCATCTCTCCTAACCCAAAGAACAGAGATAAAGAGAGAGAGAGATTTAAAAAAAAAAAGTCATCACCCAACACAGTCCAAGCTTTTCTTTTGAGCCTATTTGTCCATCCTTATTACAATGATGTTTTGGCTTCAAAAGAGTCATGCTCAACACCCCAAAATTGTTATCTCAAATTTCAAGGCAGCAGAACGAGACCAGCAAGGACAGTAGGAAAGAGGAAAGAACAAAAATCACCCAAAGCTGGGGGCGCCTGGGTGGCTCAGTCAGTTAAGCGTCCGACTTCAGCTCAGGTCATGATCTCACGGGTTGTGGGTTTGAGCCCTGCATCGGGCTCTGTGCTGACACTAGCTCAGAGCCTGGAGTCTGTTTCAGATTCTGTCTCCCTCTCTCTCTCTCTCTGACCCTCCCCTGTTCATGCGCACTTGCTCTCGCTCTCTCTCTCTCTCCCTCTCAGAAATAAATTAAAAAATAATAATAATAATAATCACCCAAAGCTGGACAAGCAGCAGCATTTTGAGGAAATGAGAAGAATCGAGAAAAATCTGGGACTGCTTAGGGGACCAGGTTTGTGATGAAGGCTGAGTTCAGCTAGTGTAAAGAGATGAGCTCTGGAAACCTTTGGCATTTGTGGAAAAACAAGTAGGTAAACTACCACATATGTTCACTTGGATTGAAGTATCCATTCATCGAAGACAAGGCTTTGGGAAACCAAGCAGCCATGGTCAAAAAATAACATGTAGAGCAAGAGGAATTCAAAGAATGAACTCAATAGATCAGTTTAAAACTGGGCCACTTAGGGGCGTCTTTCTACAACAGAGCTAAAAGATTTTTTTATTAATTGAACGTCAATCAAAAACCTAACTCAAAATTTTGTCTGCATATTACCAAATTAGAAAATCAGTTGAATTATCAGCCTCCCCAGATTTCATGTGTGGGAGATAATTATCAATGAGAAAAGAGCAGGAATCTGGGAATAGAAATAGGACCAGTACAGAGGGTCTGGATAATTCCTAGTAACTCAGACTCCCAAGACCCAGTGGGCAACAGAAGCAAAGCCTTTCCCTTTACATTATGAGGCTGTTCCCGCCTCGTTTGAAGATTCTATTCTGACCTCACCTGAGGCAGTTACCCTTGGAAAAGGAAGCCAATCTTGTCCCCACCCCTGGCCCACCACCTCTGGAAACTCCCACTATTAATACTTGAAATCAGATCAGGCACACCCTGGGAGGCCAATTACAAAATCACCTCCACGCAAAGAAAGAATTGCAAGGTGTTTTAATTTAAATTGAAAAGGATGGTATAAATAAATAAACCTAAATTTGTCCCCATGAATGCACTTTCCAGTGACTCTGGTTTCAGGGTACTATCTAAATTAGTTGACTTCTGGACTCAGCTAAATAAAATGGGAAGGAAATATCCTGATTGTTGTACAGAAAAGAATGCTTAGAGTCAACAAGAAGAAAATATTGAAATGGGTTTTCATGTAGCCAACTCACCTTTCTTGTAACCTTGTCTCCGGAGGGGACCTCCACAAGGCTTTCAAAGAATCATTGGTGAAGGAAGCGGGGCCATCTTTGAGAACTACCACAGTGGCTGTTCCCTGTGACCAGGGATGCTGTGAAAGACATTGCAGTTGAAAGGAGCTCCCTGATTTAAATGGGGATGATTGGGGGAGGGGGTGCCTGGGTGGTGCAGTGAGTTGAGGCGTCCGACTTTCGCTCAGGTCATGATTTCACAGTTCGTGAGTTCAAGCCCCTCATCAGGCTCTGTGCTGACAGCTCATAGCCTGAAGCCTGCTATGGATTCATATCCGTATTCTGTGTCTCCCTCATTCTCTGTTCCTCCCCACCTCTCAAAAATAAATAAAGATTAAAAAATTACAAGTTATTGGGGATGATGGGAGCCTAGATCAGCAGAGAAGAAATAGTGGTACTTAATCTTCAGTGCCAAGAAGAGCACGAGGACAGTCATGAGCTTTGGAATCCAAGTAGCCTCCACACTGATGTGACCCACACGGATTTGTCTAATAACTGAGCATCCAACTAAGATCCTATTTGGTCTATAGGACAGATAAAATTTCTAGGTCTAGTGAACAAAAGTCTGACTACCCCCACCACCACCCCTACACACACACACACTTTCCCAATCTGAGCCTGGTCTCATAGACAACCAGAAACATTTGAGTCAAGAAAAGTGGGTATACCTGAAGAATAAGAACATTGCCCATAGCAATAAGAACTAACAAGGTCTTGTTCTTTTTTTAATATTTATTTTATTTTATAATTTTTGATGTTTTTATTTATTTCTGAGAGAGACAGCGTGAGCAGGGAGGGTGAGAGAGAGAGGGAGACACAGAATCCAAAACAGGCTCCAGGCTCTGAGCTAGCCGTCAGCACAGAGCCCGACATGGGTCTCGAACCCATGAACTGTGATCATGACCTGAGCCAAAGTCAGACGCTTAACCGACTGAGCCACCCAGGTGCCCCTGATTTTATTTTATTTTATTTTGAGAGAGAGAGAGCATGAGTGAGCAGGGATGAGGGATAGAGGGAGAAAGAAAGAGAATCCTAAACAGGCTCCATGCTCAGGGCAGAACCCAAAGATCTCATTCCTAATAAAGTAGAGACAGTGGGAGAGATTGTAGTGTCTTACGCTAAGTGGCTGTAGCTGCTGCTCCTTGTCAAAAACCTTTGCAACCCATGGGTCACAGCATTTTGGTGAGCCACAAACAGAAAACAAGTGATTTGCTACAAGTGTGAAGGTTCACACTTGTAAATATTGTGTATTGATATAAAAAACATTTTAAGCATTTTATAGCCATTAAAAATTGATAATTGAAGAAAAGAAATACTTGCACATACCTCTAACAAAATATGTATAAGATCCATGTGGGAGAACTATAAAACTCATGAATGACATCAAAGAATTAAATAAATGGAGAGAGATTCCAGGTTTGTGGATGGGAAGACTCAACATTGTTAAGATGTCAATTCTTCTCAGCTTGATCTAGGGACTCAGTACAATTAAAATCAAAGTACCAGAGAGTTATTTTGTGGATATTGACATTTTTTTTCCTAAAGTTTATATGGCAAGGCAAAAGACCCAAAATAGCCAACACAACACTGAAGATAAACAAAGTCAGAGGACTAATGCTCCCTGACTTCAAGATCACCATAAAGCTATAGTGATCAAGACAGTACAGTAGTGGGGGGCGGGGGGGAGCCTAAAAAGACAAACCAATGAAACAGAACAGAGAACCCAGAAATAGACACACACAAATACAGTAATCTAAACCTTGACAAAGAAGCCAAGTCAATCCAGTAGAGAAAAGATAAAGTATTGTTGTTATTATTATTATTATTATCTTATTGTGTGTTGGAACATCCCCATGCAAAAAAATTAATCTAAACACAGACTTTAAACTGTTCATAAAAATTAACTCAAGGGGTGCCTGGGTGGCTTAGTCGGCTTTCGCTTAGGTCATGATCTCGCGGTTCATGGGTTCAAGCCCCGTGACGGGCTCTGTCCTGACTGCCATCTCAGAGCCTGGAGCCTGTTTCAGAGTCTGTATCTCCCTCTCTCTCTGGCCCTCCCCTGCTCACACTGTCTCTCTCTCTGTCTCCTAGAAATAAAATAAAAATATTTTTTAAAAAATTAACTCAAAATTACTATAGATGCTGGCGAGGATGTGGAGAAACGGCCACCCTCCTACACTGTTGGTGGGAATGCAAACTGATGCAGCCCCTCTGGAAAATAGTGTGGATGTTCCTCAAAGAATTAACAATAGAACTCCCCTATGACCCAGCAATAGCACTGCTAGGAATTTACCCAAGGGATACAGGAGTGCTGATGCATAGGGGCACATGCACTTTCAACAATAGCCAAATCCATGGAAAGAATCTAAGTGTCCATCAACTGATGAATGGATCAAGAAGATGTGGTTTATCTATACAATGGAATACTACATGGCAATGAGAAAAAATGAAATCGGGCCATTTGTAGCAATGTAGATGGAACTCAAGGGTATTATGCTAAGTGAAATAAGTCAGGCAGAGAAAGATACCATGTGTTTTCACTCATATGTGGAACAAGACTTAATAGAGGACCATAGGGCAGGGGGAGGGGAAAAATAATTAAGGAGAGGGAGGGAGGCAAATCACAAGAGACTCTTGAATACTGAGAACAAACTGAGGGCTGATGGGGATGGGGGAGAAGGGAAAATGAGTGATGGGCATGGAGGAGAGTGCTTGTTGGGATGAGCACTGGGGGTTATAGGGAAACCAACCTGACAATAAACTATATTTTTAAAAATTAACTCAAAATGGGCCATAGACCTAAATGTAACATTCAAAACTATAAAACTGCTTTAAGATAATACAGAAGAAAACCCAGGTAGCCTTGAGTCTGGCAGTGACTTTTTTATGTACAACTCCGAAAGCACTAAAAGCTGGACTTCATTAAAATTAAAAACTTCTGCTCTGCAAACAACACCATTAAGAGAATGAGAAAACAAGCCACAGACTGAAAGAAAATATTTGCAAAACACATATTAGACAAAGGACTTGTACCCAAAATATACATACAACTCCTAAAACTCAAATTAACAAAAACAAATAATCCAGTTTTAAAGCAGGCAAAGATCTAAACAGACACTTCACCAAAAAGCATATAGAAAGATTCTCAACATTATGTCATTAGGGGATTGCAAAATTAACAATATTGAGACATTACTCCACACTTATTAGATAGCTAGAATTCAGAAGAATTTTAGAAAAGTTAAGTCAGCCCCAATCTGTTTGTTATGTGGATGATGAAATTACACCAGACACACAGCATTTGGGAGACCAATTTACGGCAGAGTAATTGAGATAAAAAACCAGAGGATATCATGGAAACATACCTTTTTTGACAGTTCCCAGGAAAACTGCATTGTAAGACTTCAGCTGTATCAGGTGACAAGTTGTTGGGCTATTTCTATATTAATAAAAATACTCACAGTTTGTTTTAATCAACATCAACAACAAAAAAAGATACTCTTTCATTTTTAAAAAATAGCTAGAATTCAAAACACTGGTAACACCAAATGCTGGCAAGCACGTGGAGCAACACGAAGTCTCATTCATCTTTGATGAGAATGTAAGATACAGCCACTTTGGAAGACACTGGGGTAGTTTTATACAAATCTAAACAAAGGCTTACCATAGAATCCAACAATTAGTTCCTAGGTATTAACCCAAATGAGTTGAAAACTATGTCCACACAAAAACCTGTATACATGGGGCGCTTGGGTGGCTCAGGTTAAGCATCCGACTTCGGTTAAGCATCCGACTTTGGCTCAGGTCATGATCTCACGGTTCGTGAGTTCGAGATCCACGTCGGGCTCTGTGTTGACAGCCAGCTCAGAGCCTGGAGCCTGCTTCGGATTCTGTATCTCCCTCTCTGGCCCTCTTCTGCTCATGCTGTCTCTCTCTCTCTCTCAGAAATAAATAAAAAACATTAAAAAAAATTTTTTTAAACCTGTACACAAATGTTTATAACAGCTTTATTCAGAATTGCCAAAACTGGAAACCTCTGAGATGTCTTTCAATAGGTGAGTAAATAAACTATGTATGTCCATACAATGGAATATTATTCTGCAATAAAAACAAATGGGCTATGAAGCCACAAAAGGACATGGAAGAACCTTGTGGCAAAAGAAGCGAAACTGGAAAGGTTACATGCTGTAGGATTCCAACTATATGATGTTCTGGAAAAGGCACAGATGATAACAATAATGGACACTGGAAGTAGAAGGCAGGATATAGGATATAGGAGCTCGGCACAATTTTTTCTTTAAACTTAAACATACTCTTAAAATTAAGCATATTAAAAAATGGATTCGGGGTGCCTGGGTGGCTCAGTCAGTTAGGCATCCAATTCTGGATTCCAGCTCAGGTCCAGATCCCAGGGTCATGAGACAGAGCCCCGTGTCAGGCTCCATGCTGAGCCTAGAATCTGCTTAAGTCTGTCTGTCTCTCTCTCTCTCTGTCTCTCTCTCCTCTCTTCCTCCCTTCCTCCCTCCTTCCCATCCCCCATCTCTAAAATAATAAAAAATAAGTTGATTGATCTCCACCATGTAAGGACATGGTAAAAAGGTGGTCATTTGCAAGCCAGGAAGAGAACTCTCACCGGAACTCAACTATGTGGCAACTTGGACTTCCCAGCCTCCAGAACTGTGAAAAAATTACTATATGTTGTTTAAGCAAAACAAACGAAAAACCACTGAAAATATCTTAGACACTATTAATGTCTCCATCTGAAATTCCCACATTCAGTAAATATTGTTTGGGGTATATAACTCCAGGTGTTATTGAGTTGACAGAGAGCACTTAGCAGTGGCAACACTGCCTTGCACCTGACTTTGACTTACTCATTAGACCACCACCATTCATCCAGTTAATTTAACTGAACTGAGTTATTTGGTTCTTGTCAACGAGATGCTTTGTCTTTCAGGTGAATGTAAAATATTTCCTTTTGTTTTTAATGTTCACGGTCTTTCACAATTTTTTCTATTAATGTAAAAATACATGTGGTTTATTGTTATTTGCTATTCAATGTTTTTATTAATTCCTTCCATTACTGTTGTTTTTAATTTTTTTTATCTGATTTTGACATTTTCAGCGGGTCACATTCAGGATATTGCTGAGATTTATTTGTATTTTTGAAAATAGAAATATAATTTCTACTCATTGAAGGTGACTGCAATTTCAGAATATTAATTCTGATGTATTTTATGCCATGTGAGGGCAGTGTTTATTTTGTGTACTTTTTTCAGAATTTGTTATTTAACTGGAAAGTAAAGTTTTGGGGTTTTATTTTGTTTATTGTACAGTTCATTTCTTTAAATGTTTAATGTTATTTAATTTCTTATTGTGGCAAAATAGTCATAACATAAAATCCACCATCTTAATCATTTTTAAGAGTACAGTTCAGTGGGGGGTGGGTGCCTGGGTGGCTCAGCTGGTTAAGCATCCAACTTCGGCTTAGGTCATGATCTTGCAGTCATGAGTTTGAGCCCCGTGTCCGGCTCTTGGCTCAGAGCCTGGAGCCTCCTTTGGTTTCTGTGTCTCCCTCTCTCTCTGCCCCTCCCCTGCTCATGCTCTCTCTCTCAAAAATAAGCGTTAAAAAATTTAAAAGAGTACAGTTCAGTGGTATTAAATATGTTGATAATGTTTTACAAGCCTCACCACCATCCACCTATGGAACTCGTTTTATCTTGTAAAACTGAAATGCTGTACACATTAAATACTACTTCTCTTATTTATTCCCCTCACTCCCTAGTGACCGCAATTCTACTTTCTGTCTCTGTGATTTTGTCTACTCAATGTACCACATATAAGTGGAATTATACAGCATTTTGTGTGTGTGAATGGCTTTTTTTACTTAGCAGAATGCCCTCAAGGTTCATACATGTTGTAGCATATATCAGAATTTCCTTTCTTTTTAAGGCTGAATAATATCTTATTATATGTATACCACATTTTGTTTATCCTTCATCCATTGATGAACACTTGGACTCCTTCCACATTTTAGCTGCTGGGAATGCTATGAACATGGGTGTACAAATATCCCTAGACTCTGCTTTCAATTATTTTGGGTATGTAGCCAGAAGCAGAATTGCTGGATCATATGGCAATTCTATCTTTAATTTTTTGAGGAACCTACCATACTGTTTTCCATATGGCTGTACCACTTTACATCTCCACCAACAGTGCACAAGGGTGCCAATTTCTTCACATCCTCTTCAATACTTGTTTTCTGATTTTTTGATAGTAGTCATCTTAATGGGTGTGAGATGGTATCTAATTGTAGTTTTGATTTACATTTCACTAATGAAATGTGTGATGTTAGTGATGTTGAACATCTTTTCATGTGCACATTAGACATTCATATATCTTCTTTGGAGAAATGTCTATGCAAATCCTTTGCCCATTTTTGAAGAAGGTTGTTTTGTATTGTCAAGTTTCATCATTCTCTACATATTTTGGATATTGATCCCTTACCAGATATATGATTTGCAAATATTTTCTCCCTTTCTGTGGGATTTATTTTACTCTGTTGAAAGTGTGTGTCTTTTGGGGCGCCTGGGTGATTCAGTCAGTTAAGCTTCCGACTTCGGCTCAGGTCATGATCTCACAGTTCGTGGGTTCAAGCCCTGCACCAGGCTGTGTACTGACTGCCAGCTCAGAGCCTGGAGCCTGTTTCAGTCTGTGACTCCCTCTCTCTCTGACCCTCCCCTGCTCACGCTATCTCTCTTTCTCTCTCAGAAATAAATAAAACATTTAAAAAAAGATATATATAAAAAAAATTTTTTTAAAAGAAAGTGTGTGTCTTTTGATACATACAATTTATTTTTTTATTTTAATGAAGCCCAATTTGTCTTTTTTCTTTGGTTACTTGTGGTTTTGGTGTCATAGCCAAGAAATCATCATCAAATCCAATGTCTTACAGTATTTGTCCTATGTATTCTTCCAAGGGGTTTACTGTTTTAAATCCTTAATCCATTTGGCAAGGATCCAGCTTCATTCTTTTGCATATGAAAACACAGTTTTCCCAACATAATTTGTTGAAAAGACTATCTTTTCTCCATTGAATTGTCTTGGCGCCATTCTCAAAAATCATTTGACCACACTTGTGAGTTTATTTCTGGGCTCTCTATTCAATTAGTCTTTACATCTGTCTTCATGCTGGTACCACACTGTTCTGATTATTGTAGCTTTCAAAGTAGTAAGTTTTGAAATCAGAAGTGTGGGTCATCCAGTATTGTTCATTTTTAATTTTTTTTTTTTTTGGCTATTCAGTGTCCCATGAGATTCTATTTGAATTCTAGGATGGGTTTTTCTATTTCTGTAAAAACTATAATAGGGATTCTGATAAGAATTGCATTGATTGCTTTGGGCAGCATTGATATCTTATCAATATTATCTTATCAATATCTAATCTATGAACATGGGATGTGTTTCCATTATGTTTCCATGTGTTTCCATTCCAGCATGCTTTTAGTTTTCATTGTGCAAGTCTTTTGCTCTGTTGGTTAATTTCTAAGTATATTATACTTTTTGATGCTAGTGTAAATAGAGTTGTTCTTGTAATTTCCATTTCAGATTGTTCATTGTTTGTCTATAGAGATGTAATTGAGTTTTGCATGCTGACTTTGTATCCTGTCACTTTGCTAAATGCATTTATTCTTTTGTGGAATCTTTAAGGTTTTCTATGTGTGGGATCATATTATCTGCAAACAGAGATAAATTTTCTCCTTCCTTTCTACTGTAGATGCCTTTATTTTTTTCTGGCCTAACTGCTCAGGTCAGAACTTCCAATACTATATTAAATAAAAGTGGCAAGAATAGACATCCTGGCCTTGCTGCTAATGTTGGAGGAAAAGTTTTCACTTTTTCACTATGATGTTCACCGTGAGTTTTTCACATATAGCTTTTATTATGTTGTAATCTCCTTCTATTCCTAGTTTGTTGAGTGTTTTCTTTCATGAAAGGGTGTCAAACTTTGTCAAATAGTCTCTCTGAATTCATTGAGATGATCAAGTGGTTTTTTTTCCTTTCATTATATTAATGTGACATATTACATAGATCAATTTTCATATAGTGAACCATCCTTGCATTCTAGAAATAAATTCCACCACTTGATCATGGTGTATAATTCTTTTAATATGCTGCTGAGTTCAGTTTGCTAATATTTTGTTGAAGATTTTTGCATCAATGTCCATAAAGGATATTAGCTTGTAGTTTCCTTTTCATGTAGTATCTTTGTCTGATTTTGGTATCAGGATAGTGTTGGCCTCATAGAATGAATTAGGAAGTGTTCTCTCCTCTCCAAATTTCTGGAAAAATTTGAAAAGTATTGGTATTAGTTCAAGTGTCAAGAGAATTTACCATCAAACCCACAATTCTTTGTTAAGATATTTTGGATAACTGATTAATCTCCTTAAGTCATAGGTCTATTCAGATTTTCTCTTTTTGACTTAGCCTTAGTAGGTTTTGTTTCTAGGAATTTGTCCATTTCTTCTAGGCTATCCAATTTTTGGCATAGAATGTGTAGTAATGTCCTCATTTTCACTTCTGAGTTTAGTAATTTGAGTCTCCTTTTTTCTTAATCCATCTAGCTAAAGTTTCAACAATTTTGTTGATCTTTGCAAAGAATCAGCTTTGTTTCCCTGATTTTTTCTAATGTTTTTCTATTTTCTCTTTCATTTAGCACTCCTCTAATCTTTACTATTGTCCTCCTTCTACTAGCTTTGGGTTTAGCTTCTTTTTCTAGTTCCTTAATCTGCAAAATTCATCTGTTCATTTGAGAGCTTTCTCATTTTTTAAATGTAAACATTTAAGGTAGTAAATCTCCCCATTAGCACTGCTTTCACTGTGTCCCATAAGTATTGGTATGTTGTGTTTTCATTTTCACTCATCTCTAAATATTTTCTAATTTTCCTAGTGATTTCTTACTTGACCTACTAGTCGTTTAAGAGCGTGTTAATGTTCACAATTTTTTGAATTTTTTAAATTTCTTTCTCCTTTCCTTGTATGCATATTTTATAGCTCTCTCCGTTGGGAGTAAATACCCTAAAGTTATAAACTCTAATCCGAATTTATACCAGTTTAACTTCAATATTATACAAAAACTCTGCCCCTTTAAAGCTCCATCCCCACTCTTTTCAGTTTTGAGGCCACAAAATTACATCTTTATGCATTGTGTGCCCAAACTATAAGCTAATCATTCTTTTCAATGCTTTAATATCTTCTATTGTGTAGAAAACAAAGTTTGTAATTACAAACTGAAGTTACAATACTAGCCTTTAGACTAATGTTTTCTTTTAATATGTTAGTCCCTTAAATCAGGTAGAAATAAAAAGTGGAGTTACAAACCATTGTTAGGATACCACTAGCTTTTCTAACTGTCCATGCATTTACTTTTATTGAGATTTTTATTTTTTCATACAAGTTACTACCTAGTAGTTTTTCACTTTATCCTGCAAGACCTCCTCAAGCAGTTCTTGCATGGTGTTTAGGGTAATGAACTCCCTTACTTTTGTTTATCTGGGAATATCTTAATTTCTCCCTCACTTTTTTTTTTTTTTTTTTTTACAAATAGTTTATTGTCAAATTAGTTTCCACATAACACTTAGTGCTCATCCCCAAAGTGCCCTCCTCCATACCCATCCCCCCTCCCCCCCACATCCATCAGTCCTCAGTTTTTGTCAGCATTCAAGAGTCTCTCACGGTTTGCCTCTCTCCTTTTCCCCCACCATTTCCGCCCTTCTTCTCCCCCTTGTTCCTCCGTCAAGTTCCTCCTAATCCTCCTATACGTGCAAACATATGATATTTGTCCTTCTCTGCCTGACTTATTTCACTCAGCATAACACCCTCAAGGTCCATCCATGTTGCTACACATGGCCAGATTTCATTGTTTCTCATTGCCATGTAGTATTCCATGGTATAGATAAACCACATCTTCTTGATCCATTCGTCCGTTGATGGACACTTAGGCTCTTTCCATGTTTTGGCTATTGTGGAGAGTGCTGCTATGAACATTGGGGTCCATGTGCTCCTATGCCTCAGCATTTCTGTATCCCTTGGGTAAATTCCTAGCAGTTCTATTGCTGGGTCATAGGGGAGTTCTATTGTTAGTTTCCTGAGGAACCTCCACACTGTTTTCCAGAGGGGCTGTACCCGTTTACATTCCCACCAACAGTGTAGGAGGCTGCCCGTTTCTCCACATCCTCGCCAGCATCTAGAGTTCTCTGATTTGCTCATTTTAGCCACTCTGACTGGTCTGAGGTGGTATCTCAGTGTGGTTTTGATTTGTATTTCCCTGATGAGGAGTCTCCCTCACTTTTGAAGGACAGTTTGTCAGACTTAGGATTCTTGGTTGACAGTTTTTTTTTTTTTCTTTTAGCATTTTGAATATATTGACTCACTACCTTCTGGCTTCCAAAGTTTCTGATGAGAAATCTGCTTATGATGTTATCCAGGATCCCTTATCTGTGATGAATTGCTCTCTCTTGCTGCCTTTAAGATTCTGTCTTTAGCTTTTGAAAGTTTGATTATAATGTGTCTCACTATGTGTCTCTTTGAGTTCATCTTACTTGAACTTCATGTTTATATTCATGTCTATCATGAAATTTGGGAATTTTCAGTCATTATCTCTTCAAATATTCTCTTTGTCTCTTTTTCTCTCTTCTCCTGGGACTCCCACGATGCATATATTGGCCCACTTGATAGTATCCCACAGGTCCCTTAGGCTCTATTCCCTTTTCTTCAGGCAGATTCAATAATACCTGTTGTCCTATCTTCAAATTCACTGATTCTTTCTTCTGCCTGCTCAACCCACCTTTGAATCTCTCTAGTGAATTTTTGTTTTAGTTACTGTACATTTCACCTCCAGGATTTCATTTCTTTCTTTCTTTTTTTCTTTCTTTCTTTCATTTGGTCGTTTGTTCATTTCTTACCTCGTTATTGATATTTTTATTTTGTTCATGCATGGTTTTCTTGACCTCCTCCACATGTTCCTTCAGTTCTTTAAGCACCTTTAAGACCATAACTTTAATGTCTTGCTGAAAACCACAAGAGACTCTTAAATACAGAGAACAAACTAAGGGTGGATGGGGGTGGGGGAGAGGGGGAAATGAGTGACGGGCATTGAGGAGGGCACTTGTTGGGATGAGCACTGGATGTTATATGTAAGCCAGTTTGACAATAAATTATATTTAAAAAGTAATTAAAAAGTAATAAACATCAAAAAAAAAAAACCCTGTGGGGAGATGATTAAATGGGAAAGAGCTTTCAATAAATATTTGTTCAACTAATAAATAAATAAAGTCCTTGCCTAAAACCAAGAAACATACTCTTAACTATAAGGGATAAACTGATGGGTGGAAGGATGGGTTAAATAGGTGATGGAGATTAAGAAGGGCACTTGTGATGAGCACCAGGTGTTGTATGGAAGTGTTGAATCACTATATTATAAACCTGTAATTATTATTACATTGTATGTTAACTGGAAGTTAAATAAAAACTTAAAAAATTATAATAAAGTCCTTGCCTAGTAGATCTGTCATCAGGTCTTTTTTAGGGACAATTTCTGTTGATTGATTTTTTTCATTTTAATGGACCATACTTTCTGGATTCTTTTATACCTTATGATTTTTTGTTGTTGTTGAACACTGGAATTTGAATCTAATAATGTAGTAACTCCAGAAATATATTCTACCTCTCCTTAGGAAAGCTAGGGTTTTACTAGTTTTTATTTATTGTTTCTGTTCGGGTTTTTTTGTTTTTTGCTTTTAATAATTTTTAGGCTATAAATGTCCATCAAGGGATGAATGGATAAAGAAGATGTGAGTTATATATACAATGAAATACCATGTGGCAGTGAGAAAGAATGAAATCATGCTGTTTGTAGCACTGTGGACGGAACTGGAAGGTATTATGTTGAGTGAAATAAGTCAGTAAGAGAAGGACAGATACCTCGTTGTGGTAGGGTCCTCTCCCTAAGAAAAGAAAACAAAAAAAAGGACATCTCAAGGCAACCTTGCCATTCGTGTATGTGACGACATCCCTCATGACCTTGTAACATGAGACCACGTTAATCAGACTACATGTTTGTGTGTTATCATATATGGGAGACAAAGAAGTAAAAAATATATCAAAAACCACACCACATGGAGTTCAGAGCTCAGTTCTTCAGGTACTAACCCTACTGAGCCACGCCGGCTGGATTATTCTTGCAACTTTATAGTTGTTTCCTGGAAAGAAAAGCCTCAGTGTGACAACTCTCTGTGTGAGAATCCTGCTACATTGCTTGGGGGCTCGCCCGGGATTCAGAGACAGTGTGTTTCCACCTCCTTTGCCACCAGGGATGCAAACCTCAGGGCACTGGGAGAGGCAGCTCACCTGGCACCAGCGGACCCCTTGATCTGCTGGAGACTAGCCCTCCCAACATGCTGGGGTGAGGACCCCATGAGCACTAACAGAACCAGTGAGGTCCAGGAACCAGCTCAAGAAGCACCCATCAGACTGGCTGGTAAGAACCCAGGTTCATGTTCATAGACCTGCCCATAACAGGCAGAAGGGGAGCCTGATCACCTCCCAGAGTTGCACTAGTAATTCCACAAGGGAAGAGGAATGAAGCTGCAACTCTAAGGCATTGGGCACTGGGCGCTGGGTGGCAGGTGGAGTCACCGTGTAACTGCGTATGGAGACATGTCTCTCATTCATTTTCTGGGTCAATGACTATAATAATTAGAGCCAACTGTCTCTGGTTGTTCAATCTCAGAACAGGGACTTCAGAGGATATTCCCAAGCAGCTGCCGAAACTCCTTTTGTTTCCGGGAAGTTCTCTGTCTTCTCTGGCCTGACATGGACTACCTAATTCCACTGATGGAAAACAAAACAACAGAAACCTGAAGTCTGCTCCTCTGTCTGAGCTGGCAAGATTTAAAACTGGGAATTCTCTTTCTCTGCCTTCTGCTGGCACCTCTCCTCTTTTGCCCTCCCTCCCCCCACTCCTTTTCTGTGTCACCTGAGGGAGTTATGCTGCCTGCATAACTGGCTCCTCAATGTCTCAGGCACCATCAGCTCCTCCTCCTACTGTAGATGTTGAGGAGTGAAGACCACCGAAGTCAGATTTCCCCACCAACTTTCCAGGTAAAAATTAACAATGAGGAACAAAGTGTCTTGCGTGGACTCAAGTAAAATGTTTCAGTGTTTAAGTTAATTTAAGTTTGCTGGTTTGAGACAATGTTTTTCAACATTAAAAAAAAAAAAACAGAAACAAATGTGTATTCTACCTAGATTTGCTGAAGGTCAAATAAGCTCATGTTACCTCTGTTCCAATATGTTAACAAAAGGATAACTGAAAGTGATGGTTAATTCTGTCTGTCTCATAGTTTTCATGGGTAATTGTTAAGATAGCTTTCAAAGTCCTTGGTAACCTAAAACATTAAAGTTTTGCTTACATGATAATTTGAGATTGAACTCATTGGCTATCTAACGAGATAAGAAGCTAAAGCACTAATTACTAGATGTAAGTTTGTGCTTTTGACTTGTTGCAAAAAAACTAAGGATTTTTGGAACTGTTGAAAAACATGCTTTGTGCTTAATGGATTCATAAGTTTGCCATCTAAAAAGATTCTGATGTAACAGAGTTCACAATTGATTACTACTTAGTTTTTGCTGGAGACTAAAGTTTCTGGCAGTTAAAATTCTGCTAAGTGTTCTTAAGACTGTTGGAAATAAGGAAAGCAACTCTGTATTTAGGAAAGTGGGAGGTATGTAAGAAAGATATAAGGAATGGAAATATATTTTTGTTAAAGGTAGAAGAAGGTGATTTTGTTCTAAATGAGACTGGTTATTTGGAGAAAAATGGCTTGGGACAAGATCTAGATGCAAAGGAAGAGTTATAGAAGGCTTGTGAAGGGGGGGCGCCTGGGTGGCTTAGTCGGTTAAGCATCCGACTTTCGCTTAGGTCATTATCTCGCGGTTTGTGGGTTCGAGCCCTGCATCAGGCTCTGTGCTGACTGCCAGCTCAAAGCCTGGAGCCAATTTCAGAGTCTGTGTCTCCCTCTCTCTCTGACCCTTCCCTGCTCACGCTGTCTCTCTCTCTCCTAGAAATAAATTAAAAAAAAAAAAAAAAAGAAGGCTTGTGAAGGATAATCTTTAAAAAGAAATTTTATATATGGTCAAGATGAACTAAGGTTAAAATAAATGGATTTTAAAAGTACACAGGATTAAGATTAAAATTCCTCCTCCTCCTTTGATCCAAAGGCTGGGAAAATGATGGTAGTACTCTTGATGCCAGCCTCCAAATCCTCCATATTTGTGCTGTTCTTATTTACTAGAGGAATGGATGCCTCTGCCATATAAGGGATGGATGATATATAAAGGGTTTTTACTTAGATACATGGGAGCCATTTTACTAAGCTTAGCCCATTGTATGCCAAAAAGTGATACCCATATGGCTGAAACATATTTGTGTGGGCATTGTTGAAAAAGGCAGGGGAAAAGACCTTGACTTTGGCCCTTTAACCCTTTCCCTCAATGGCCAATGATCAATATGTAAGTTACTGTTGGGCCAAAATAAAATTAGTGCATCCAAAGACAACCAAGAAAATCTTGCTTGGTTATAGTCCTACACCCCAGGTCCTACAGGCAGAAAACAGAGGGGTAAAAACAAAACAAAACAACAACAAAAAACATTATATTACAAGGTTTAAGATAGATAAAAGGAGGGGCGCCTGGGTGGCTCAGTGGTTAAGCGTCCAACTTCGAGTCAGGTCATGATCTCACGGTTCGTGGGTTCGAGCCCCATGTCGGGCCCTGTGCTGCCAGCTCAGAGCCTGGAGCCTGTTACAGATTCTGTGTCTCCCTCTCTCTCTGACCCTCCCCTGTTCACTCTGTCTCTCTCTCTCTCAGAAATAAATAAAACATTAAAAAAAAAAGATAGATAAAAGGAGATTTAGGTAAATTTTCTAATTGGATAAAATATATAAAGGCTTTTCAGAATATTACATGTTTTTTCGTTGATCTGGAAAAAAATATCATGCTTTTGTTAAATCAGACTCTTAATGACACATGTTTTAGAAAAAAATGAAGGAAATCTAAGATTTAGCCCTTAAATTATGCTAAATTAGCCACTGTTTTACAAACACAAAATGAGAGCCTGATGGCCTTCCTGAAGAGGTTGAGGGAGACTCTCATTAAATATATGTCTATCTCCCTTGACACCCCTGAGGCTGAGATCATTTTAAAAGACAAATTTGTCACTCAATCAGCCCTAGATATTCAGAGAAAATGCAAAAATTGACTGCTGGCCTTGAAGGGACCCTGAAGGGGCTCTTATGAGCTGCCAATTGGGCAGATTACAAACAAAACAGAAAAGAAGGTTTAAAAAAAAAAATCTAAGGCCTTAGTTGTGGCCTTATGTGCTATGTCAGACCAGACTTCCGGAGGTCCTGGCACCAAGTGCTATTTCTATGGCCATTCAGAGCACTAAACGGAGAACATCCTCAGAGGGGGCAATCAAAATGAAAACCACATGGGCACCTGGGAGGCTCAGTCGGTTAAGCGTCTGACTTGAGCTCAGGTCATGATCTCGCGGTTTGTGGGTTCAAGCCCCGCGTCGGACTCTGTGCTGACTGCCAGCTCAGAGCCTGGAGCCTGTTTCAGACTCTGTATCTCCCCCTCTCTCTAACCCTCCCTACTCACGCTGTCTCTCTCTCTCTCCCTCTCAGAAATAAAATATTTTTTTTAAAAAAATGAAAACCCCATAAGCCACGCCCCTGATACGGAAACAATCACTGGAGATGTGAATGCCCTCGGACCTCTATCTGTGAGGGCTCAGATAGCCAATGTCCCTGGAAGGTACTAACCGGGGCCTGGGGCTCTTCACGGTGGCTCCCCTCAACCGTCTGTCAGAAACACAGAACCTCGGTAACTCTAAATATAGAAGAACTGGTTGATTTCCTTCTTAACACCAGAGCTCCCTTTTCTGTACTCCTTTCCACTCCAGGCCAACTATCCAAATGCAGCATGACTACTAGGGGCACCTCTGGAAAACTTCTAACTAAATGTGTCTCTCAGCCCCTGGAATGTATATGGGGAAACCTAATTTTGTCCTCATTCTTTCCTGATAATGCCAGAGAGCCTTACTCCCTTGCTAGAAAGGGACATTATAAGTAAATTAGAGACTCTGGTGCTAGTAACTCAGGACAGATAAACAATTATGTGAGCTTTTGAAAATTACTGGGTATTGTAGGCTATAGATACCAGGGTTCAGGAAGATAGTTTGCTGCTATATCAATTATTAAAGGAGACTCAATCCCACCTACTCTCCCCTCCCCCAAAATAAATAAACAAATAAGTAAACTGGGGTCTGACTCCTAAACACTGTCTCCAGCCCTTGGAATGGTTAAAATAGTGCAGGGCAATTACTATTACCAAGCTCACAGAGCTAAAAGATTATTAAAACACAACATCAGACCTTTCATTTAGGGAGGGACAAAACTTATCAAATGGCTCAAAGGATGCTTGCTGGGAAAAAGAAATTGTCAAGGACAGTTCTGCAAGTGGTATCAGGCTGTGAAGTATGTCTTAAGAACAATCCTTTCAACCACAAACCTGCTCTCCCAGACATGCAAGGAACTGGAGATTATCCAGGAAAAGACCAACAATTAGGTCTCACTCAGTTGCCAAGGTAAAAAAAAAAAAAAGTCATAAAAAGTAATAAAAATTCTGCTTTATAAAATAATACCCAGGTTTGGCTAACCTAAAAATTACAAATTAATAATGGTAAATGGCTGCCTTGACTGTTTCTCTAGTAGAACTTCTGGCTCTTGAAAAGTTTTACACATCAAAATAAAGCTTATTACTCAACAAAACTCTAAATAACACCTCATAAGCATTAGATGCTTTAAAAAAATTTTTTTTAATTAAGTTAGGGCCAAACTCTTGAAAATAGAGCCACCATTGATGACTTACTGCTCCTGGTTCCCCATGAGGTGGGTAATGAAAGATTCCCTGACATATGTTTACAGTTAGGGTCTCTCCTAGATTATTTCACAGTTTTGGAAACTGTAGACAATATCTTAAGATGTCATCTTGTTGGTCAATATAATCTTTACTTTGTGTTTTTCTCTTTATGTCTGCTAATGTCTATACTGCCTCATGCCTGCCGGCCTTCCTATAAAACCATACTGTGGGCCACTCAACCAACCCTTGGGTAGCCTCTAACTGCTGTACCCCTACACCGTCCCTTACCAGCTTGAAGAAGCCAGAACGGTCATCGTCCCTGTTCCCCAAGAGCAGTTACAGGCCCTTTTCCAAGGGAGAAATAAATAAGGAGGGGGTAACATTAGGTTAAGGGAGAGATAAGGGACCTTCAGGGAGGCAGATTGCAGCTGCAAATGGGAGGCTAAAGAAGCAGATGGGGTTCTCCCCTTACGAAATCCTTTATGGGCACCCTCCCCCCCATTATCAGGGGCATAAGGGGGAAATCTAAATGTGATAGACAATCTAACCCTAAAACAACAGATGCAGGCCCTTGACTTTACACTAACCAGCTCTCACCACTGGGTCAGAGAACGATTACCTGTAAATCTGACTACAGACGCCCACCTCTTTAAACCCAGAGATGCAATATGGATAAAGGAATAAAATGTCCAACCCCTAAATTCCTTCTGGACAGGCCCATTCACTGTCATTGTATCCACCCCTACTGCAATAAAGGTAGCCAAAGTGGGTCCCCCCATTCACTACAGCAGAGCGAAGCCAGAATCTCAAAACTAGGAGTGCATCCCTGATCCCTCAGCGCCGTGCAAGCTGACCATAAGGAAGAAGCAATCCGCAACTCCAGAGGCTCCAGGAGACTGCAGCCCTGCTTTAATCACTCCGGAAGCTGACTGATCTACGCACGGCAGAAGCTTGAGGAATCGACGGTCCAGTGAAAACAGAAGACTGCCCTTATTTTCTATGTTTCCTTACTTGTGATGCACTGCCACACCTTGTTTCTCACTATGACTGTGATTCTTGCTCTACACTTTGCCATAGGATTGGCCGAGACACCCTGGCAGGCTGGAAATATGGTGAGAGGTTTCTGTTAGCACTCACCTTCCCTTTGTGGCTAGGATACTTCATTGCTGCCAACATAGGAAAACAATGGCCATAAGAGACTAAAAATATTAGATCCCCACAAGTCAAACAAAATACCCCAGTCCTACTATTGGGGTTTGGCTTCTCAAAAGTTCCACTACTGGGAAAACTGTCTTGCCTCGTGGGGAAAAAGTTCACCACCATCCCTGTTGGAAACTTAACATGCCTGGGCCAAAGGTTTTATAACTCAACTGCCCAGAAAACCCAATGGTGGGAGACCCCAGGTCACCTTGAGCCACATCCCCTGCCCGTATCTCACTTCTCTCATCTCCAAGAGGCCTGAGACCATGTCAACACAGCCATCAAATTGCAGGTCCCGTGTGGACTGTACTAGAGATGGGGAAGGGCAGCCTATATGATACCTCCCTTAGTCTGGTCAGGGTCACGGGTGCTGAAAACTATTCGTCCATCTTTCTTCCTGCTCCCACTTGCCAGAGAAAAAAAAACATTTGGGAATTCAAGTGTATGGGGACAGGGAGACTCAAAAGAAAAAAAAAAAAGCAGTGTGCCTTACAACTAACAATGAAAAAGATAACAAATGGCCTCCTGAGCATATAATCCAATATTATGACCCTGCCACCTGGGCAGAGGATGGGTCCTGGGGCTACTGCGCTCCCATTTATGCGCTAAACCACATAATTAGACTGCAAGCAGTTGTAAAAAGTATAACCAATGAAACTGCCAGAGCTCTTCACTTACTAGCCAAGCAACAAACCAAAATGTACAATGCCATCTATCAACATTGCTTGGCCTTAGATCACATGCTTGCTTCTGAGAGAGGTGTTTGCGGAAATTTTAACCTGAGCAACTGCTGCCTACAGATAGAGGAGGAAAAAGTCCTAGAGGAGATCACAGATGGAATGAGAAAGGTTACTCATGTCCCAGTCCAGACCTGAAACAGTTGGAACACAAGAGAGTTCCTCGGAGGATGGTTTTCAACTCTTGGGGGATTCAAAAGCCTCATAGGAATTATCCTAATTTTAGGAGGATACTTAATCTTGCCCTGCTTAGCTCCCCTGGTTGTATGGTCTGCCTCCAATCTCATTGAGGCCATAATTAAAAAAAAAAAAAAAGAGATGTCCACTCATGTAATGATGACATAAAAATATAAATCTCTAAACGAAAATGATGCTGTTTGACCCTAAATACAGGGATCCGAGCATCAAAGGGGGGAATGTGGTACGGTCCCCTCACTAAGGAAAAAAAAAAAAACATCTCAAGGCCACCTTGCTATTCGTGTATATGATGACATCCCTTGCGACCTTGTAACATGAGACCACGTTAATCAGACTGCATGTTTGTGTGTTACCGTATATGGGAGACAAAGAGGTAAAAAAATATATTAAAAACCACATGAAGTGGTGTTTGGGGCTAGGTTCTTTAGCTGGGAACCCTACTGAGCGACTCTGGCTGGAATAAAGTTGCTTTCTGGAAAGAAAAGCCTCGGTGTCACAACTCTCTGTGTGAGAATCCTGCTACAATGTTTTCACTCATATGTGGATCTTGAGAAACTTAACAGAAAACCCAGCGGAAGGGAAGGGGAAAAAATAGTTGCAAACAGAGAGGGAGGGTAGCAAACCACAAGAGACTCTTAAATACAGAGAACACACTGAGGGTGGATGGAGGGTGGGTAAGGGAGTCCGGGAGAGGGAAAATGGGTGATGGGCATTGAGGAGGGCACTTGTTGGGATGAGCACTGGGTGTTGTATGTAGGCCAACTTGACAATAAATTATAATTTAATAATAATAATAATTTTAGGTTATCTCCAAAGGACCAGATTGAGATACAAATTGAAGGTCCTCTTGGGACTCTTCTGAGCTTGTGCCGCTCCCTGACCGAGCATGCGTGATCACTTTCTGATTTTCCCTATAAGGGCAGTTGTTTTCAAACGTCCTAGTGTTTCATGAAGAGATGGGGGGCGGGGGGCAGGGGGGAATTGGGGTGTGCTGGCCCTTTAAGTCTCCTGGAAGTCACTTCAGCGTGAGGAGGAGGAGACTGCAAGAATGAATGGAGGTGCAAAACTGACTGCCCTATTATTCTGTACTGTGATCAGAAGCATCTATCAGCAATTAGAGGACAGTGTTCATACTCCCTTTGTGGCTCCTGAAAGCTGTGTGCGGACAGCTCCAGCCACAGGTGTAAGGCTTCTGCCATGGGGCTGGGGGGTGGATGGGTAGTTGTTACTATGCTAAGAGCTGAAATTGACAATTTACAATTTACTGACCAAAGGTGACTGAAAGTTGCAAGCCTTCAATAGACTTCTGAGTTCCAAAATAGTTACAGCAGATAGATCCTGCCAATGTAATTATTGTCTAGGTGAGGAAACAGATTCCTGGTACTTCCTGCTCCACCATATTCCCAAAAACCTCCCCCCACAGTTTTTTTAAACATTCTAAAAATGATGTCCTGAAAAAATAAATAAAAACGGGGCGCCTGGGTGGCTCAGTCAGTTAAGCATCTGACTTCAGCTCAGGTCATGATTTCACGGTTCGTGGGTTCGAGCACCGCGTCGGGCTCTGTGCTGACAGCTAGCTCAGAGCCTGGAGCCTGCTTCAGATTCTGTGTCTCCCTCTCTCTCTCACCCTCCCCTGCTCACGCTGCCTCTCTCTCTCTCAGAAATAAAAATTTTTAAAACTTTAAAATAAATAAATAAATAAAAATGATGACCTAGAAATACATTCACCAAAAGATTTTCTGAAGCCATAACGGCCTCTAGTTCCATGGAGTGTTTTATATTCAAATCTTTATTTTTATACGTTTATGAAAAAAATATTTTAATTACATTTTTAAGCTATTACATATATAAGACAGACACTTCAGTAAAAATATTTTTTGAGCCACTAATGAGTAATTTTTAAGGGATGTCTCAAATTTGGATTTGCCTGATCAATCTTCTCATCCTCAGCATAGATGCCATATGTTATATTTGCAGTTAGCAAACAGAGCGATGGCTCAAAACAAACTACATACCACCTCAGCCCAGTTCCTCTATGTTAAACAGAAAAGGATACAATCATTTTAAGCATCTACATACTCAAAATAAGAACTGAAGTTCTTTTACAAGATTGATAATAGTACCAGAACACTGGTCATCAAAGGGATACCTAAAGCTAAAATACCTCATCCAAATTCAGACTTTCTCTTCTTATCTGCCTGCATGGAAATTGTCCACAGCTTAATTGCACCACCAAAACTAAAGGAAATAGAAAAGAGTCCCCTCATCAGATGATACTATTAGCTGACCTACAGATGACACAATATATAATGGAGAAACCACACTAATGTAGAAATTGATCAATTGATTGTAACTACAGATATGAGTAAGTGCGCCCATTAATAGCACTAATTAGAAGGCCTAAATAAAAATGCTTGAAGGCACCTTATTAGTCCCACAAGCAAAGTGCCAAATCAAACTACTGCAGATAAGATATTTGAGGTAATAAATATTTTTTAATAGTACATGATGGCTGGGGCACATGGGTGGCTCAGTAGGTTAAGTATCAGACTCTTGATTTCAACTCAGGTCATGATCTCACAGTTGTCAGATGGAGCCCCACATCAGACTCCACACTGAGAGTAGAATCCACTTAAGATTCTCTCTCTTTCTCTCCCTCTCTCTCTCTCTCTCTCCCTGCCCTCTCCACTCATGCTTCAGTGTGCATGTGTACTCTCTCAAAAAAAGAAAAAAAGAAAAAAGAAAAAATATATATGATGAAAACATTGCAAGTGTTTGTGCACTTAAGATTTTGTGGGGGGCACCTGGGTGACTAAGTCGGTTAAGTGTCCAACTTCAGCTCAGGTCATGATCTCAAGGTTCATGGGTCTGAGCACCACATTGGGCTCTGTGCTGAGAACTTAGAACCTGGGGACGGTTTTGGATTCTGTGTCTCCCTCTCTCTGTCCCTCCTGTACTACACTCTCTCCCTCTCAAAATAAATAAATAAATATTTTTTAAAAATTAAAAAAAAAGATTTTGCTACAATGTCAGGAAGATGTAAAGGCCCTATGCAGCATATATTTTATCTACAACCTTGAGATTCAAGTAACACACGTTGCTTTATTCAGAAATGCTCTCATATGTAAATGTTTGTCTATAGCTCTAAATTGCACGTTGAATGATGAAACCAAATGAGGAAATCTAACAAAATGCAAGCTCCTGGAGTCCATCTGGTTTCAGCTTTCAGTGAGGCATGAGCTCAAAGTACCACTGCTTTTCATACCAAAGTGTGTTGGTATGCAAAGTCAGAGTGTTGTGCCCAAATCGCGAGTCCCAGAGACCTCCAAGGAGCTGGCACCGATGCAAATACAAAAGGGTCTTTATTACAAGCTCGAGCAGGGGCTCACCCGCCTACCGGTGTCGTGGCAGCAAGGTGAAGTGAATAACAGTAGTGAACAGGGTTTTTATGGGGTAAGGGACGGGGGTGTTACAGTGCACATGTTGTACATATAGCATCATCACATAAGCACCGATTACAATTGTGCAGCAGCACCCATGGTAACAGCTTTGACCATTCAGTATCCGTGAGGTGTCCATTACTTTTGGTGGGACCCAATCATGACTTTTGAGAATCCTTTGAAAATGACCAATTGTGAGGTGAGTTCAAAGGGCCCATGTGGGGTTCAGGCAAGCGGTGAGAAATTGGCTAGTTTGTATAAAATAACTGTTTGCAGTTCCCAGCCTTGACTCAGGCCATAGGAATGATTTTTTTTGATTAGCTGATCCGAGAGCGGTCCGAGGATGGCTTTAGTCTTGAACAATCTGAGGCTTTTCCTGGAACTGGGGCTACGTGCAGCCCGAGGTTGCTCTTAATGGAGGACTTAATTTTAGGCTCTTCAAGAGTTGTCAAGAACATGTGAGGTTTCATTTTCTTTGGGTAAATACCCAGCAATAAAATTACTGGATTGTATGATATTTCTATTTTTAATTTCTTGAGGAACCTCCATACTGTTTTCCACAGTTACTGGACCAACTTACATTCCCATCAACAGTGCAAGAGGGTTCCCTTTTCTCTACATCCTCGCCAACACTCAACTTGTCTTTATGATAGCCCCTCTGAGTGGTGTGAGACGGTAGCTCATTGTAGTTTTGATTTGCATTTCCCTGCTTATTAGTGATGTTGAGCATCTTTAAATGGATCTGCTGTCCATCTGTAGTTCTTTGGAAAAATCTCTATCAAGTCCTCTGCCCTTGTTAATTGGATTATTTGTTTTGGTCCTAAGATTTAGGAATTCTTTATATTAACTCCTTATTGGATATATCATTTATAAATATCTTCTCCCATTAAGTAGGTTGCCTTTTCATTTTGTTGGATTCCTTCACTATGCAAAAGCTTTTTGGTTTGATGTAGTTCCAATAGTTTACTTTTGCTTTTCTTTTCCTTGCCTGAGGAGACATATCCAGAAAAATATTCCTAAGGCTGATGTCCAAGAGATTACTGCCTATGTTTTCTTTTAGGAATTTTATAGTTTCAGGTCTTACATTTGGGTCTTTAATCCATTTTGGGTTTGTTTTTGTGTACAGTAGAAGAAAGTGGTCCAGTTTCATTCTTTTGCATATTGTTGTCCAATTTTCCCAAAACCATTTATTGAAGGATTATTTACAATAGCCAGGATATGGAAGCAACCCAAGTATCCATCAATAGATGAATGGACAAAGAAGATGTGGTATACATGTACAGTGGAATATTTCTCAGCCATAAAAAAGAAATATTGGGGCACCTGGGTGGCTCAGTCAGTTAAGCATCCAACTTCGGCTCAGGTCATGATCTCATGACTCATAGGCTTAGGTCCTGCATCAGGCACTGTGCTGACACTTCAGAGCCTGGAGCCTGCTTCAGATTCTGTGTCTCCCTCTCTCTCTCTCCCCTCTCCAGCTCACACCCTGTCTCTCTCTCTGTCTCAAAAATAAATAAACATTTTTAAAAATCTGGTCATTCTCAATAACTTGGATGGGCCTAAAGGGTATCACAGTAAGTGAAATAAGTCAGACAGAAAGAAAAATACCATATGGTTTCACTTCTATATGGAATATTAAAAACAAATGAACAGACAAGACCAAAAGAAACAGACTTATAAATACAAAGAACAAACTAGTGATTGCTGGGAGAGGGATGAATTAGGTGAAGGGGATTAAGAAGTACAAACTTCCAGCTATAAAATAAGTCATGAGGATAAAACTATAGCATAGGGAATATATTTGATAATATTGTAATAACATTATGTGGTGACAGATGGTAACTGCATTTATCATGGTGAGCATAGCATAACATATAGAATTGTTGGGTCACTATCTTGTATGCCTGAAGCTTATATAACATCCTATATTAACCGTACTTTTAAAAAACTGTGTGAGTAGAGAGGTGCCTGGCTGGCTCGGTCAGAAGAGCATGTGACTCTGGATCTTGGGGTTGTGAATTTGAGCCCCATGTTGGGTATAGAGATTACTGAAAAAATAAACTTAAAAAAAAAAATGAGTAGAAATGAGGATTTTGTTTTTTTACAAATGAATCTCACCTGGCAAATTTGTTGAAGGCTATTCTTAGCTTAAATAAAGTAACTTATTTACTAACATTTCTGTTTACCTGGTTAAATTGAAATCTACAAGGTTTTAAAATTTTTAAATGTGTTAAAACGTGTGTGTGTGTGTGTGTGTGTGTTTGTTAACAAGTAGTATAGATTCAAAACAAAATGAAAATGCCATCTTTAGTGAAATGTAAGTCAAAATGGTTCACATGTGAAACTTAACCAATATTACTAAATTCATGAATTGCTACGATTAGAAAGTCGACATCAATATCTGCTGAAAGAACAGCTTCGTGGCTATTTCCAAATACTTTATTAGACAAAGTTTGATTGTATTAGCTTGAACCATATGAAACCTCCATTTTTACAGGTCAAAAGGGACCTCATACTGACAATTTCATATGGTTCAATCTGTTATTTAAAACTTGTCACTACTGGGGCGCCTGGGTGGCTTAGTCGGTTAAGCGTCCGACTTTCGCTTAGGTCATGATCTCGCGGTTCGTGGGTTCGAGCCCCGCGTCGGGCTCTGTGCTGACTGCCAGCTCAGAGCCTGGAGCCTGTTTCAGTCTGTGACTCCCTCTCTCTCTGACCCTCCCCTGCTCACGCTGTCTCTCTCTCTCCTAGAAATAAATAAAACATTAAAAAAAATAAAATAAAATAAAACTTGTCACTACTATAACAAGAAATTTCCACAGGATTTAAAGTAGTGTTTGCAGGTATAAAATTTGATACCTAAAAGTCATGCATTTAAAATTAAAAGACTTACATTGCCATAAGTCATCATATCATGGTTAAATAGTGTATTTTCCACACATATATTATACCACAATAAAACTAGGTGCACAGAAGTAAACTCAAGCTTCTCATATAAAATTGAGAATTAGGGGCACCTGGGTGGCTCGGTCAGTTAAGCATCTGACTCTTGATTTCAGCTCAGGTCATGATCTCACAGTTCACGGGTTCGAGCCTCACATGAAGCTCTGCGCTGTCGGTGCAGAGCCTGCTTGAGATTCTCTCTCTGCCTCTCTGTCTCTCTCAAAAATAAATGTAAAAAAGAAAATATTGGGGCACCTGGGTAGCTCAGTTGGTTGAGTGTCCAACTTCGGCTCAGGTCATGATCTCACAGTCCGTGAGTTCAAGCCCTGCATCGGGCTCTGTGCTGACAGCTCAGAGCTTGGAGCCTGCTTCAGATTCTGTGTCTCCCTCTTTCCCTGCCCCTCATCTGCTGCATTAAGTCTCTCTCTCTCAGAAATAAATAAACATTAAAAATTTTTAAGAAAATATTTATTTAGAAGTTTTATCGTTATTCAATATTTAATCTTTCCTGATATTTTGTATTTCATCTTATTATAAATAATATTGAATTTTTTCATCAAGTCCCAAATAGATGGCCCCAAATTCCTTCCAATTCATTCCAGTGTGCTATACAAATCCTATGAATGCCAAAAAATGAAGTTAGATTTGGCACAGATTTCTATCTGTCTGTCAAAATACATTCTTCCCTTAATTCACAGAGCACAGGTGGAATTACTGTTCTTGGTTATTCATGTGCTCTTTGTTTTAAGAGTCTCATGCCCTACCAACTGAGGTAGCTGGGCACCCCTTCATGTGCTCCTTGTTTTAGAATTACACACCCACAACTTTGCTGTAGAAGTTTGCAGTATCTCCCAATAGCATAGCCAAAGTATTGTTTTTACCCCCTTGATGTTAGGCTTGATACCATGACTTTCTTTGGCCAACGGAATGTGGGTGAAGGTGACACTTCTGGGCAGAGCCTCCCGACTTAGCCACTAAGCATTTCTTTTCACCCTAGACACTTCTAGCATGAGAAGAACATGCCCCAAAGAAACACTACCCTTTCAGCCTGAGCCCTAGAACAAACATATGTGGAACAGGCCTAAACCCAACCCATAGCCTGGCACCATGAGCAGCCAACCCATAGCCTTACTTAGGGTCTGAGCCTAGCTTAGGTCAGCTGAACAGCAGCTAACATGCAGATGTGTGAAGGTGAGGATAAATGCTTCTGTAAAAGATGCTAGGGTTTAGGAGCAGTTTGTTACACGGCATTATTGCAATACTAGCTGACTAACGCAAATATTAACAGTACTATTGTTGGACACATGGCTAGCTCACTAGACTATAGTCATAGGTCTATACCTAACTGCAAGGGATGTCATTTCTTACCAATGAAATATAAACAGAAGTGTTAGATACCACTTTCAGATTTGGGCAAAACTGAATGTACTTCCCCCTCTCTCTTCTCCCTGGCTAGAATCTGGATATGAAAGTCACGTGGCATTGATAATTCATATGATGACAATGCCCTAAGGGATAATGAACAATGGCTTACAAGGATTCTGGGTCCCTGGATGACCACCAACCTAGACTGCTCACCTTGGGACTGTTACATGTTATAGAACTTGGAATATAGAAGTTCTATATTCTTTAAGCCATTGTATTTTGAGTGTCTTCATCACAGCCATTTATTTTTACTCTTACTCATAGAGTTGGGAAATACTGCCTTCGGAGAAATACTGTGGTGTTCTTCCTGGAAACTGAGCCTCAAGTCTGCTTCTCTTGCCCAACCCCCTCCCCAATGATTTCATGAGCTACCCAATATCCTTTCAGTATCACTTCTTTTCTGGCTCAGTAGAGTTAGCTTCCAAAGCTTGCGTGTGACAAAGAGAAGACCTAGACAGAAACAAAAGCACTGTGATCCTTTCCTGTCAAGTTCATCTCAAGAAGTTCATGGCCAAGCTTCTGCTGAACTTCTTTGCAAAAGGCCTTCCAGACCCCACTGAACCTCTCCTCCTCATTCCCATTCTTCTTCGCTCAGCATGTCATTCATTCATTAACTTTTGTAGAGCAGCTACTGTGCACCAGACACCAGGGTACAGAGACCCAGACTGGAAGAACAAGGTGGAATACAGGCTACTCACCAGGGCAAAGGGCAAAAGAAAGGAATATGGCAGCCCACATTCTGGCTTTTAAAGCTTCTGACTCCAAATGATACACACCATTGAACTGACCAAGGCAAGCCCCGTGGCCAAGCCTGACATTAACAGAGACACATAAAACAATAGTAGGGAAGTAATCCTTGCTACAAAGAAGAAGAGTGTACATTTGCAAAGAACAACATGCTCTACCACAAAGAAGAGCTCAGTCTGCCCTCTTTTCCTGTGCTTTTGCTCTCTCTTACTTCTCGGTCTGCACTTACTGAGCTGTAGCACAATTAATCGTGTATGTGTCCCTCCCTTCTCCAGAATCGAGTTTCACATGACAAGGATCATGGCTTTTGCATCATCCCATCCCAGCACATTGCTGGATACCAGGTAACTGTTACTTATTTGGAGGTTAAGGGAGTAAGTGAGTGGGTGGGATTAAGTGCTCCTGGTCTACAGAAGGTGTGAGATCGGCAAGTGAACACTCGCAGGACGATCTGACTAGTAGTTAGGAAGCAAGACCGGAATGGCAGTGGCTTCTCCAATTGAATAGGCTTCTTCACCCAGAAAGGTAAGAAGAACACGCATAAACAGAGATGAGAGTAGGCATGTAATTAGCATTTATGACAAGCAGGTCCTTAGATGCATCATCCTTTACTACCTCAATTTGTTGTCACTCTTTGAAGGAAGGCAGGGGAAAGGGAAGTGAATGAAACAGCACCAACATGGGCAAAGGTGGGGCTGCAGGCAAAGAATCAGTCCATCGCAATGACCTCCCTGAGGGAGGCGGCCCACAGGCAGCTGGGAGGCTGGCACTCACGTGTCAGCAAGTTGCACTCCAGGGATGGGACGTGAAACCTCAACAAAACCACATCCCAGGCAGGCCACCACAGGGCATTCAAAAGCCGTGCTCAAGGGGACAACAGCGGAAATAAATACAGGAATGTAACAGTCCACTGCCAGGCTGCCCGGAGCATGGTTCTTTTCTAGGTCTCAGCTGCCTTTTCCGCAAGTGGCTCCAAATTAGCCATTTCCAAGTATTGAAAGCAATCTCTCAGGGCAAGACTTTGCTGTCATTGAGCCACAGGCTCAATCGGGGGAGGGTAAAAGACAAGATATCGTGTCAAACTTGCTGTAATAATAGAACTGCAGAATATTAGAATCATCAGGAGCTTAGAGACCAATCACTTACACCCCCTCATTTCGGAGCTCTGGGCTGCAAGTTTCTAGATGACAAAGCCCATGTGTGTGTATATCTGGTGGCCAGCTCAGGTTTTTGCCTATGAATGGCTCTCAACACAGGCTATTCAAGAAGAGGTGAAGAGTATGTAAACACCAGTCTTGTGAAAAATAGTTTCATTAAAAAATAAAGTCTGACGGGGTGGATGAACAGACGCAGCATTATGCCCAAGGTTACACGGTCACTTAGAAGCAGAGTCCAGATTACAGACCAGGCACTCTGGGGCCTTATACACGGTAACAAGACCCTGTTAACTGTCCTCACTGAGGGCGAGGGGGTCCCTAACAGTTTCCTTCGCTCCCACCCATACACTTCCCAGCGCAGGTTGGGGGAGCTTCCTACCACCCTCTGGGTGTCTAGAGCCTTACCTCCACTGCTGTTGGGTTCACAGCTGTCGCGAGGGAGTGCACAGTGAAGGGCTGACAGTCCGCACAATGGAACAGTCCTGCTGTGGAGCCTCTCATTAAAGTGCTGGTGGCTGTGAAGTAAAGGCTTTAGAGACCCCGACAAAATGCTGGATGAGCCTGGCGCCTGCTCAGACGGAGGACACGCTCACTCGGAGGCCTGCTGACTTGGTTCCTGGCTGGTGCCCGGGTGCTCAAACCAAACCCACAATGCCCCTCCAGTGGGCGGCCTCCAATGGGCACCTTCCCTGCTCGGTCTGATCTACCCAATGGACACCTCCCTCCTGGGTCTGATGTCTCGGCCACCACCAGCAAAGCGCAGCCAGTTCCCAGGGGGAAACTCTCCAGGGCTTTCCAAGGGGCCAGCCACACCCCAGTCCCTTCCAGCCAGAGAGGGCGTGGGCTTTTGAAGAGCAAAGCTGGGAAGAAGCCTGCTTTTCTCTGCTTCCAGCTAAAGAAGGAAACCGAGGCTGGGGACAGGTCAGTATCACAAACATTATCCTGCACAAAGTGCTTAAGAGTCTTCAGGGCACTTTCACTGCATTATTTTATTAGAAAAAAAAAACAGATCTTCAGAAGGGGACTCTTTGAGGGGTGCTTGGGTGGCTCAGTCAGTTAAGCCTCCCACCCCTGATTTCGGCTCAAGTCATAATTCCAGGTTCATGAGAGACCCACGCTGGGCTCTGCACTGAAAGCACGGATCCCGCTTGGGATTCTCTCTCTCCCCGTCTCTCCGCCTCTCCCCACTTGTGCAGTCTCTCTCTCTCCTCTCAAAATAAACAAACATTAAAAAAAGAAAGAAGGGAACTACTTGAAACAATAACATGTTTCCTTGTATACATTCTGACATGGGTACTTAAAATTGGTCTCCTGACAGTGTTCCTACTTAGCAGCGCCAGCTCAGTGTGTCTACCTCTGATGGAACTTCCTCACCACAGGCCTTCCGTGGTCTTTACCAGTGTAAACTCATGGTCACGAAATTGAAAGGGGTCTCAAGGCTGTCTCTATCCGAGTGAGTCTTCGGGAATCTGAAAGAGGCCACATCTACAGTGGAGACCATAATCAAAGGCTTGTTAACTGATTTGCTGAGAACATTGCAAGTCATCCAAGTTAAAAAAAAAAAAAATCTCCACTGCTGTATAGACCTCTAACTATCTCTACTTACCGCCTATATACTCCAGTTTTATTCCACATGAGGAAAGGGAAAGAAGGAGAGAGGAATTTCTAAATCCCTAGTAAATGCCAAGCTCTAAACTGTCCCAGGAAAGACAGTAGGGACAGGCCAGCAGTCTGTCTCTCCTTCTGTTTGCACATTTGCATGACTATGAAGGCTCTTGCAACCAGGCTGTCTAAACCTGACAACTTCATAAAGCCCCATGGAGAGCTGTACGTGAATACAAGCGCTGGTTTCCCTAACGCACGGCAGAAAAGGGACTTTACCCTTTTCTTCACCCTCCTCTAACCCCACATTCCAGGAAAGCACATCTCTGATCTACCTCCGTTGCTCAAATCTCCCTGTGGCCTGGTCTGTGTTGAACCGGCCTATGTTAGACGATTTATAAAGAGAGAAACACACCCGCTGTCTGTGCTCAGGAGCTGTGGCTTCAGTCACCAGATAGTTCGGCTTGCTGGCACAAGATACACATATTTCTTTAAAAACTTCTGCTTTGCTTACCAAAGGGGGAGTTGGGAGATCTGAAGGAGGTACAGCTCAGGAACCGCGCAGACATGATTATTTGCTTTTTACCACCAAGAGGTCTGCAGAGGAGCAGGCTGGCCAACCCGGAGGCACAGAGCGAGCCAAAGTTGGAAAATATTCACCTCAGAAGGCAGACAAACAGCAGATGTTGGAAACACGTTCTGTTTAAGGCTTTGTGGCTGCCTAGGTGGTGCTGGCTGGTAGTCTGGCCATGGACCCCAAGGACAATCAACTTCACTTCCGCCATGTAAACACTGTGTGAACTCGCTAATCCAGCCCATTTCTCAGGAATAATAACAATGACATTGAATGGGGCACACAAGCGTCCCAGTTGCCTTCCCTACTCCACTATTCTGCGAAGCATTCTACCCACCAATGATGCTATTTTTGAAATAGAAGCAGTGGGCAGAGACCACTGCCCATCACACAGGCAGCCCACTTCCGCTCCTTCAACTGTGCCAGGGTCCCACTGGACCAGGGCATCGCCAATGGACAGGAAAGGGCCCAAGATTGGACATTTTCTGTTGATTCTGAGGTCGCTTTGGATTTCTGAAAGCATACACGATCATTTCAGAATGCGGTAATGAGAAACAGCAAGAGGAAGTTGTCTACGCAGAGGTTACCCCAGGTCAAGACTCTTCTTCTTCCTCTTGGAGCCTCACTGCTGGACATGGGGCTCCCCAGCCGGAAATACAGTCACCCCTGCAGAGATATGGTCCACAACCCCATGGCAAAACCCGACTGTCCCCAGTCCCACAGCTGTCACATCTGGCTGGTGAATGGTAGGTCGATCCACTATGCTAGCTGGTGTCCAAGGAGCGATGGATATTGATGTCTGCATTGTCCCCCCAAATACAATAACATGCATTTAACTGAAGTTTAAGCTTCAGCCTGACCTTTGCTAATGATGGGGATTTTAGTCAATACAGCAGGCTACCAGAGAAATGTTTGGAAATGAGTTGGGGAGAAGTCTCATTTCATATCAAATAAGCCACCAGTTTATTCAGCTGACACCTAGAGCTAGCTCTGCACACCCCACCTGTGAGAGGAACAGAGGCTCTCAGGTGCGGTGCTACAGAACTAGTTACAATAAATAATCCAATGGAAAAAATCATGTAGAAATATGCTAAAGCTCATTCTAAATTATAGTAAGTGAGGGACGCCTGGGTGGCTCAGTCGGTTAAGCGTCCGACTTCGGCTCAGGTCATGATCTTACTGTTCATGCATTTGAGCCCCACATCAGGCTCTGTGCAGACAGCTTGGAGCCTGGAGCCTGCTTCGGATTCTGTGCCCCTCTCTCTCTCTGCCTCTCCCCTGTTCATGCTCATGCTCTCTCTCTCTCTCTCTCTCTCTCTCTCAAAACTAAACATTTTAAAAATTTAAATTACAATAAATGAAAAAAGCAAAATAGTATCTATACTATAACTGTACCTCTTTTTAAAGCACATAAATATGGATAACATTTGACATCGTGTTGGAAAAAAACGTCCTATATGAGCAAGGGGTAGGATTATACAACCAGTTTTGTTTTCTTAAAGTTGGCCAGGTAAACTTTTTTTTTACAAAGATAATAATCTAAGAAAAGGGAAGATATAGTCAAAAACATTCTAGCCTGCATGTTCCAGAGGCTCTCTGAAGGTAGATCAAGGAGATATATATGCTCAGGTTCTGAACTGTGCTGATGAAACAAATAGATGTTTAATGCCATGTTTGAAGACTCACCACCTTTTTAATGAAGCACGTTTACTTTGGATGGACTGCACCCCACCTAATATTAAGAGAGAGTGTGCTCCTCTTGCAAATGGAACTTTCTAGATAGACTCTCCTCCACTTCAACCTAAAGAGCCCCCGGCCATCCACAGGTATCCCCCTGTCCTGGGGGCGGAGGGAAGACTGGTTGCCAAGAGTCCAGGGTCTCCTCAGAAAGCTGCCGTATTTCGTCCCTGGGTCCCGCCATTAGCCTCAAATGGAGGAAGTAAGGAAAGTGGCCATTTGACTGCTGTCGTTTCCCTTTCTAATTTTCTAAAGTTGGCTAGATTTTCGGCTGTGGTCATCTGAGAGTAAAATCCCTTGAGGATATTCCATGCCAGTTTTTATTTTCATTTGTTTTGTGTGAAATCAAAAGCATTTCGACACAGAAACTAACATTCCCTGGAATGCAGGTTTCTGGAAACTCCAAAGTCCAAGATCAGGTGAGAATTCCTGGGTTTGTTGTCATCATTATTGTTTTATCTCCCACCAGATTTTTCAGCATGAGATTTTTGTCCAACAAAGTGGTTTACATCAATTCCCACTTCCTCCACCTACCCTTCACTCATGGGACATTTTACAAACATTTACTAAATATCTACTATTTGCCACACATCCCTGAAAGCTTGGGAGTATACAACATGAACAAAACACATTAAGGTGTCTGGGCGACTTCTAGTGAGAAGTCACAAATGAACAGAAAAAAAAAATGGTAAAATAGATGCTGATACATTCTTTGTTGGAAAATAAGGAGGGAATGGAAATTGGGGCTTTCAGAGTAAGGATGGATGTTACAAGTTATTAGGTAGAACTATAAGAAACTGCCATTTTGGAAGTCAACAGTGGTTGATTACCAGCAATTTCAAATTATTCAGTTTGCATCGGTTTTCTGTTGTTGCAAAACAAATTACTACAAACTTCGTGTTTCTGGCAAAAAGTGCAGTGAGTGCAAAGATCCTGAGGCACACTTGGTGCCACTGGAATGGCATGAGAGAGTAGGATATTCATAGGATCCAAAGTTAGGAGGCACTGTGGGGTAAGTAGATCATGTAGAAGCTTCTAGGTAATTGAAAGGATTTTGACTCTTATTCGAGAGTTGGGAAATCAACGAAGGATTTTGAGCAGAGAGTGGACCTGACCTGACTTACATATTAATAGTATCACTTGTTAACATGTTGAGAACAGACTGAGAAAATCAAGGGAAGACAGAAGGAGGCTAGTTAGAAATCTAGTTCTGTAATCTAAATGAGACACTGGTGATTTGGAGCTCAGTGGTAGCCATGAAGGTGGGGAGCCCAGTGACCGGATTCTGAATACGTTTTGAAAATAGAGCTGCTCCAATGATCTAATCGTGAGGTAAGAGTAAAAGAGAAAAGTCAAAGAGGACTCTAAAGTTTTGACCTGAGCAACCAAAAGGAGGAAATTGCCATCATGAAAATAGGGAAGACTTTAGGAAGAGCAGGTCTGTGCAGGAGACACCACGAGCTGAGTTTGGGTCAAGGTGAATTTTAATTGCTTGCTGACATCCAAACTGAGATTTCGTGAAGACAGCTCTATATACAAGTCTGGGGTCAGAGAAGAGGCCTAGCTGCAATAGAAATTTGGGGTCTGGAGACAGTACTTAAAGCCACGAAACTGGATGAGATCACCAGGGAGTGATTTCCCCATAGAAAAAGTCCAAAGACTGAGCCCTGGGACATTCCAATGTCTAGAGATCAGAGAGATGAGAAAGTATTAGCAAAGGAGACTCAGGACAATTAGCCAATGAGATGAAAAGAGAACAAGGATCCATGGTGTCCTGGACTAAAACTTTTCTTCTTCTTCTTTTTTTTTTTTTTTTAAGCATTTACTCTTTTCGGGCACTACAAGATGCTCTACTCATCTTGTATTTTCCCCACCCCAACCCTAAAATCAGCCACTTCTTCAAGGGGTCCTGGTTCCTTCTATCGGAGAATGGTATGAGAAATCAAATCTAGAACCTGACTGTGCTCACTGCTACTGGGGTGCTCATTACTCCTCAGCCCCCTCAGCAGACAGGGCTAGTAAAACATGTAGCTCATACATGTATACACGTGTATCGACACTTGTCTGTGTCTATCTATGCGTGTATATGGTTATGTTAAGCCACACCGGAGTCCATACTGCTGTCTCTTGACTCTATTCCAACCCCACAGGGTCCACTGTAGTCTTCCTGGCCTGCTTCTCTGCAACTTTCCTCCTTGACAATACTAATGTGGCTCCTACAGTGGAAGTCACTCTTGACCATTTCAGAGCAGTTTCTGTGGAATGCAGGGTTCCAAAGCTTGCCTGGAATGTGTTTAAGAGAGAATGAGAGGAGAGAAATTGGGGTCAGCACCTCTAAGTCAAACCGTGGTTCTTAACTCTTAGCCTGCATCAAAATTACCTGGAAGGTTTGTTAAAGCACAGATTGCTGGGCCCCACCACCAGAATTGTTATTCATTAGTTCCGAGGTGGGGTCCAAGAATTTGCATTTCTAGCAAGATCCTTGGTGATGCTGATGTTGCATCTCAAAGTACTCTTTGGGAACCAGTGGACTCAAAGAAATCTGTTTGAAAGGGAAGGTAGGAAATGGAGCACTAGGTAAGGGGCGAAGTAGATCAAGGGGAGTTTTTAGGGTGTAGGTGCGTGTGTGGGTGTGCACACCCGCTTAAGGGAAGAAGTAATGACGCGTCTGTAGTCTAATGAGAAGAGTTCAGTAAAGAAGAAAACAATAGTGATGCAAGAGATGAAGGCGATAGGGATGGCAGGGAATAGCTGGAGCAAAATCCTCAGGCTGGCGAGAGAGGAGAGAATCCGTGCCAGGGAAGAGCTAGTTTTCAAGAAGAGCATGATCAGGTCATTCACGGTAGCAGGAGGAGAGGCAGGGTCGCTGGAGCAAACGGAAGAAGATACGGAGAGGCAGCAGCGGAGTCTTGTAAATTCTCTTCTGGTTGCCTCTCGTCACTCAATGAAACACAACGTGAGGTCATCAGCCCAGATAGATGCTGGGGGAGATGATGGTAGAGGGCCAACAAAGAAAATAACCGCCTAGGAGATTGGGAGCATGAGCACATGCAGGAGATACGGAATGACTGTTGCATAACGTCAAGGGCCCTCTCTGGGGAATGATCAGGAATGAACGTGAGACCAGACGGCGCGGCTGGGTTTTTTTCTCCAGCCACATTCAGAAGCGCAGGAACAAGGGTGGTGGAGGAGAAAAGCTGGATTTGAGCAGGAGGTGTTTTTGCAATGCAGCGGGAGACGAGCAGGTTTGCCTCGCTGGCCGTGAGGAAAGTGCTCCCGCTTCTGCTGGCCTTATGAAATATTCAGTATAAACACTTTCCAAATTTATCTTTGCCCATTATTGAAGGAATAATAGCAATTTTGAAGGATATGAACATCATGGGAACATATTTATCATATGCTGTTTTTGAAAAAAAAAAAAAAGAATACAAAAGTAGGTCTGTCCTGGGATTATAAATAAAGGTGATGAAAGAATGTAGACGAACAGGAGTCCAGATGGAAGTGAAAAAGGTTTGATTCACTTTGTGGTGGGATTTGGGGAGAATTCCTTTCTTTTCCTTTTTAGTTATGTTCAATTCAGGTCATTAGACATTAGTTGAGTATCTATTTTTTTTATGTTTATTTATTTTTGAGAGAGAGAGACAGAACATAAGCAGGGGAGGGGCAGAGAGAGAGGGAGACACAGAATCCAAAGCAGGCTCCAGGCTCCGAGCTGTCAGCATAGAGCTCAACGCGGGGCTTGAACTCATAAACCATGAGATTATGACCTGAGCCAAAGTTGGATGCTTAACCCACTGAGCCACCCCAGGCACCCCTTATTGAGTACCTATCGATATTAAGTACTATGCTAGGCTCCAAGAGCACAAAAAAAAAGAAGGAAGATGCCAAAAAAAAAAAAAAAAGTGGGGGGGGAGGAGAGGAAGATGAAGATGAAGATGAATGAAAGGAGGAGAAATTACAGTTTTTTCACTGAAGAAGCTTAAAGGTGAGAAAGATATTGCTCTGTTTTTGTTTGCATATCAAATCACTATATTAAAAGTATTAACACGGGCACTTGGGCAGCTCAGTTGTTTGAGTGTCCAACTTCCGCCCAGGTCATGATCTCATGGTTCGTGGGTTAGAGCCCCACATTGGGCTCTGTGCTGACAGCTCAGACCCTGGAACCTGCCTCAGGTTCTGTGTGTGTGTCTCTCTCTGCTCCTCCCCCACTCATGCTCACATGCTCTCTCCCTTTCAAAAATAAACATTAAAAAAATGTTTTAAGAATTAATAGAAATGTAGTCTCCTTAACATAATGCATTAGGAAATCTTCTCCTGGTTGAAAGTAAGAGAAACCTCCTAAGATTAACTAAAGCAGAAGGCCAGACCTGCACAGAATGGTGCCTGCAGTTAATACTGTATTGCAGATTTGGAAGTTGCAAAGGGGTGCAACCTGATTTCAATAATATGAACAAAAACCAGGGGTTTCATCCTAATCAAACCTCTGCCTCCAGGCAGCTTCCCCAACACCTCTCACTGGTTTTCACTCTTTTTCAGGCAATGGGATGGCAAATGTGGCTGCCAAGAGCTTTGGGACTAGAGGGAAAAACAGCTCTTCCTCATCTCTGGTCAGATGGACAATCAAGGGTAGCTGGGTAACCTGGCTCACACCATACAAGTGTGACTAGAGAACTCTGTCACTAGAACCAGAGAATGGGTGTGGACAAATTCCCAGTTAAAAGGGTCAACAAATACATGAAACTGTATTCCAACAAATTTAGATAACTTCAATGAAACAAAATCCTTGTAAGACACAAGCTACCAAACTGACTCAAGAAGAAATAGAAATGTGAATAAACCTATAACAAGCAAAGAAATTGAGTTAATAATTTTAAAACGTCCCACAAAGAAAAGCTCAGGCCCAGATGGCTTCACTCATGAATTCTTCCAAGTGTTTGGGGAAAAAATTGATGATAGTTCACAAACTCTTCTGAAAATATAAATGATAGGGGGACATTTTCCAAAGCCAGACAAAGACATTATGAGAACATTACAGACCAATAGACCTTATAAATACAGACATAAAAATTCTGAACAAAATAGTAGCAAACCAAATCCAGCAACATATAAAATGAATTAATCACAAGTAGGATTTAACCCAGAATGCAAGATTTGTTTAACAACCAAAAATTAATTAACGTACAATATCATATCAATAGAATAAAGGACAAAACCACATAATAATCTTAAAGATGCAGAAAAAGCATTTGACAAACTAACACCTTGTCATAATAAAAATACTCAACAAACTAAGAGGGAACCTTTTCTACTTGATAAAACATGTCTACAAAAAAAAAAAAAAAAACCCACTGTTAACAACATACTTAATGGTCAAAGACTGACTTGCTCTCTCTGTAAGAATAAGAACACGACAAGAGTGTCCCTTCTCACCACTTCTATTCAACATTGTGCAGGATATTATAGACAAGGCAATTAAACAAGAAAAGAAAGAAAGAAAGAGAGAGAGGGAAAGAAAGAGAAAGCAAGCAAGTAAGCAAGCAAGCAAGCAAAGCCATCCAGACTGGAAAGGAGGAAATGAAACTATCTCTATTTTGACATAATTTGATATAGAGAAAATATGATGAATCCACCAAAAAACTAGTATAACTAGCAGTTCAGCAAGATTGCAGGGCACAAGAACAGTATTAAAAACTCAATAGTATTTCCATATGCTAGCAATGAACGATCTGAAAAAATGGTAAGAAAAACTCAATTTACAATATTATAAAATAAAATACCTAGGAATAAATTGTTAGAAAGGAATACAATCTCTGAAAGTGTAACACATTGTCGAAAGAAATTTACCTAAGTGAATGGAAAGACATCCCATCCCATGTTGATGATTAGGAAGAACATTGTTAAAATGACAATATTGACCTACATATTTACTTGCAATCCCAGTCAAAATCCCAACTTGCTTTTTGGGGGGGGAGGAGGGGGGAAGGGTGGAGAAACTGACAAGCTTATCCTTAAGTTCATTATTCAGAATAGCCAAACCATCATGAAAAAGAACAAAGGACTCACACTTTCCAATTTCAAAAATTACTGCAAGTCAACAGTAATGAAGGCAGTGTGGTAGGGACAAAGGAGCACCTATAGGTCAATAGAGTAGAATCAGAATCCGCACACGAACCCTCACATTTATGGTCAATTGATTTTCAACAAGGATGTCAACATAATTCAATGAGGGAAAGAATAACCTTTGTCCCACTTGCTGGGACAAGTGACTATCTACAAACAAAAGTATGATGATGGACCCATTTCTCAAATTATACACAAAAACTCCAAATGGATCAGAGATTTATTGAACTATAAACTTTCAGAAGAAAAAAATAGGGGAAATCTTTGTGATGTTCGATAAGGAACCACAAACACAAGCGGCAGCAGAAAAAAATGTAAAAATGTTATGCTTCAACGGAGGCCATCAAAAAAGTGAAGACAGCCCTGGAATAGGAAAAAATATTTTCAAATTATGTATCTGATAAGAGACTTGCACACAGAATGTATAAAGAACTCTTACAATTCAGTAATAAAAAGAGGATCCAATTTTGCAAAGGATCTGAGCAGATAGCTCTAAAGATATACAACTGACCAATAGGCACATACAGAGATACTGGACATCCCTAGCCATTAGTGAAATGTAAACGACAACCACAATGGAACACCACTTCACACCTACCAGGATGGCTATTATCAGACGTAACAACAAGTGTTGGCAAGCGTGGAGTAACAGGAACCCTCACACACTCCTAACAGGAATGGAGAAAGGATACAGACACTTTGGAAACAGTTTGTCCCTTTCTCAAAGATTAAACATAACATAAACACTGTGTCAATGATCCTCAAGATTTTAAATTTTTTTAATGTTTATTTATTGTTGAGAGAGAGACAGAGACACAGTGTGAGCAGGGGAGGGGCAGAGAGAGAGGGAGACACAGAATCCGAAGCAGGCTCCAGGCTCCGAGCTGTCGGCACAGAGCCTGATGCAGGGCTCAAACCCATGAGCTGTGAATTCGTGACCTGAGCCATAAATTGGATACTTAACCAACTGAGCCACTCAGGCGCCCCCAAATTTTTTAATCTTTAAAAGATTAAACATGCACGTATAGGAGGATTAGGAGGAACTTGACGGAGGACCAAGGGGAAGAAGAAGGGCGGAAATGGTGGGGGAAAGGGAGAGAGGCAAACCATGAGAGACTCTTGAATGCTGACAAAAACTGAGGACTGATGGATGTGGGGGGGAGGGGGGATGGGCATGGAGGAGGGCACTTTGGGGATGAGCACTGAGTGTTATGTAGAAACTAATTTGACAATAAACTATTTGTAAAAAAAAAAAAAAAAAAAAGATTAAACATAAAGCTACCATGTGATTCAGCAATTCTATTCCTAGGTGTTAACCCAACAGAAATAGACATATGTCCCTGTAAAAACTTATACACAATTGGTCATAGAAGCATTATTCAAAATAGCCAAAAAAGTAGAAACAATCTAAATGCACATCAGCTGATGAAGAGATAAAAGACAGTAGATTCATATAGTGGAATAGTATTTGGCAATAAAAATAATGAACCGCTGATACATGTTGTAACATGAATATACCTTGAAAATCCTGCACTAAGTGAAAGAAACCCATCACAAATGACCACATATTGTAGGAATCCATTTATAGGAAATAACCACAATGGGTTGGAGGGAAATGGAAAAGACTGCTAATGGGTACAGAATTTCATTTTGGAGTGATGAAAATGTTCTAAACTTGATGTTGGCAATGATTGCACAACTCTGAAAAATAAAACCATTGAATTGTACATTTTTAATTGTACGGTATGTGAATTATAGCTCAATAAAGTGGTTATAAAAAATAAAAATCAGTATCCTATCAAATCTTGAGATAAGAGCCAGATCAGAAAAAGTTGGAACTGGAAGCATTCCAGGCTTAGTGAAAGGATATCCAATGGGTATTCAGGAAACTTTCCAATTCTTAAATTCAATTACAGTGATACTGCATAGTTTATTTTCTCCTAAACTTGCTTTATTAAGAAGCTTAGCATTTGTTTAAGCTTGAATGTTTATTTTAAAATTTCAGGATGGGGGGCATCTGGATTGAGTGTCCGACTCTGGATTTTGGTTTAAGTCATGATACCAGGGCTGTGGGACCAAGCCCCATGTCAGGCTCTGCACTGAGCAAATAGCCTGCTAAAGATCTTTCTCTCCCTCTGTCTCTGCCCCTCCTCTGCTTTTCACACACATACACTCACTCTCTCTCTCTCTCAAAATAAATAAAATAAAACTTTTAAATGAAATAAAATTTTCAGGATAGGAGAAGATGTTAACTCCCCTTATGCTGGGACACTCTCAAATCGCCAACTTTCACATAGGAGCTCTAACTATAAACTTAGATGAGATACAGAATTCTCCAGAATGGAAACTATTAACCTAAACAAACAAAAACACCAAAAGTTACTCACATTATAGGTCACTGATACTAAACTTCATGTGAATTAAGCAGTGAAATGAAATGTTGAGGGGAGGCTATGTTCTAATTTCAAGGCCCTGGAACTGGCAGCATTTGGAGGACTTCCAAACTTGATTTTACAGTGTCAGTGAGTCAGTTCTCAAATTTCAGCTCCTTTTGTGACTCGGAGCTGACTTTAGGTACAATTAGTAAAAAAAAAAAAAAAAAAAAAAAAAAAAAAATTCTGAAACGCATCCAGAAATCAGTCTCAAATTATAAGAGAAATTGCAATTGAGGTCAATAAGCCTGTAGCCTCTTTGCCCACAAAAGTTTTGAACAAGGAACTCACCCTGAGTCATAATGAAGCAATAGGTTTTAAAAACTGAAATTGTTACACTAAATGCTAAGCTCTTTTCAGGTGATACTTAGAATTATCACGGACATGACTTAGAGGATTCATTTCTAGAGCCAAGAGTAATAAATTATTCTCCACCGTAAATAATTCTGACTTTCAAATCTCCTCCATTTTTGAGAAGTCATTTTAGTGAAAGTTTTCTTTCCTATTTTAACTGACTTTTCTGTCCTTGTAAAAATTTCGTTTGAATATTATTATTCTCCAAAAAAAGAATATGCTGGCTAACTTTCACTTTGGAAAACTTCAACGTTAAGGACTCAACTCTACCATCATCCAACTGACTCTTGAGTCTCCTAAACATAGAACCAGCAATGCCTGGTCCCTGCCACTAGAGGGGGAAGTAGAGGTCCTTTCTAGCTACACTCTTTCAAAATGTAAAAGCTTTTTCTTCTTTCCCTTCGATTTTCCCATAAGACAGAAAATATTTCTATTATTTCCTTTCCAAAGGGAAAATACATTTTTATCATTTTTCTCAAAGAATAATTTAAATTGAGTTACCAGATCCACTGGACACACTTCAGTGCACACCTAAAGGGAGTCGGCAGCTCTCTTGAAAGCTTTCTCTTTTTCCTCCCACCTCTCTGGCCACACCTCCTCAGTCTCCTTTGATAAAGGCTCTTCTACCTGACTCTTGGGATTCCACAGGCTCTGTTCAAGATGGAGCTCTTGGGGGGGGGGGGGGGGGGGGAGGGGGGCCTGGGTGGCTCAGTCCGGTTGGGCGCCGGCCTTGGCCCAAGTCAATGATTCACAGTTCCCTGGGTTCGAGCCCCACATCCGGCTCTGTGCTGACAGCTCAGAGCCTGGAGCCTGTTTCAGATTCTGTATCTCCCTCTCTCTCTGACCCTCCCCTGCTCACGCTCGCTCTCTCTCTCTCTCAGAAATAAATAAAACATTAAAAAAAAAAAAGATGGAGCTCTTGACCTTCCCCATGATCACCTTCCTCTTCCATTCTTTCATGTCTCAGTAAATAGCATCTCCACCCACCTGGTTTCTTAAACCAGAAACTAGGGAGTCATTCTTAACTCCTCTCTTTCCCTTTCTGTCTCCACTTTCAAATCAATCACCCAATGCTATCAGCCTACCACCTAAATGCATCAGATGCATCAATTCTATCCCCCTCCCCCCGGCCACCTAGGCCAACAACATCAGCATCCTGGGACCCCCACTCCTAATCCTCCTTCACAAGGGCTCCTCTCCTCCTTCCGGCATCACATTCTCAACATCTTAAACTTTGATGTTGCCTCTTTAGTTTAAACTAAACCAACTTTAGTTTGCCTCTCTTTTACCCAATTTCTAATTACTCATTAATTAATATGTAAATAGTTTCTGATACCAATTCCAGGGGGGGACCCCACACCAACCACAAGCAATTCTCAGACACCAGCAGGGTGTCAGGGAGTTCATCTCAATTCTGACACAATCTACCTGGAGACAGCATCAGATTCCACAGGTTAGTTCAGTTAAGGGCTCAAATCCTACAAGATTGCCCTCAGCCCTCCACCCCCACACCTCGCCCAACTTCAGATACCAACTGCAAGCCCGAGTTGTCACTTGTGTTTCAAACAACTCTAAATCAAAGGTTTCCATGACCTCTTCCTCTGGTACAATTAATATGCTAGAGCAGCTCACAGAGGTCAAACATACTACTTACTGCGTCACCGGCTCATAAAAGGATAGAACTCAGGAACAGCCAGATGCACAGGGCAAGGTGTGGGGGAAGGGAAGCAGAGCCTCTATGTGCCCCCAGGCAGACCACTCCCCCACCTCCACATATTCACCAATCCAGAAGCTCTCCCAACTTAGTCCTTTGGGGTTTTTATGGAACCTTCATTACACAGGCATGATTGATTAAACCATTGACAGTTGGTGATTGAACTCAATCTTGGGCCCCTCACCCTACACTTTGGTGCTTTCCAAAAGTCACTCACTAACATAAGGAAAGAAATTTTACCATTCTCATTTCTTAGAAAATTCCAACAGTTTGGGGAGCTGGGAGTCAGAAACAGGGACAGAGACCAAATACATATTTCTTATTATAAACCACAATAAAACAAGGTGCTTTTTAGGGGGGGGTGATTATTGCATTTTCCCCAATGCTAGTGCTATCCAAGAGAAACAGAATGTGAGCCACATGTGTGATTTAAAGTGCTTTAGTAGCCACGGGTAAAATTAATTTTAATACCTTTTATTTAACTCACTAAATTCAAAACCTCATTCTAATTTGTAACCAATATGAAAATTATTAATGGAATTCTGTAAGTCTATTTTTGTACTACATCTTCCAAATCTGTTGTACATTTTACATGCATAGCACTTCTCAATGTGAATGAGAGAAATTTAAGTTTTCAAATAGTCACTCATGGCTAGGGACCGCAATATTGGAAACTTGACTATAATCTCCCTAATGACAGGAGAAAAAAAACCTCTAAAGGCCCAAGCTAGGAGGGAAGCCATCTTAGATTTATAAGTCAGCATGACTTTTCATAAACTTTGTTTAAACTAAAATCCTGATTGATGGCCCACCACACATGCATTGTACACCTGCTTTGTGAACGAGTAGCCTAAAGGAAAACCATCTTGTCGTTAAGATATTGATCGATGCTTCTATTCCCTGCATTCCTTGATGTTAAAACTCATGATTCCTGGGGCACCTGGGTGGCTCAGTTGATTAAGCGTCTGACTTTGGCTCAGGTCAGATCTCACGGTTCGCGGGTTCGAGTCCCGCATCGGGCTCTGTGCTGACAGCTCAGAGCCTGGAGCCTGTTTCAGATTCTGTGTCTCCCTCTCTCTCTGCCCCTCACCCACCCATGCTCTGTCTCTCTCTGTCTCAAAAATAAATAAACTATAGAAAATTTTTTAAAAAAACCTCATGATTCCTGTCTATTTGCTGATCTATAATCTTTTGAGCTTTTAGAAGATGGAGAGGGGCGCCTGTCCAACTTTGGCTCATGTCATGATCTCAACGTTTGTGGGTTCAAGCCGCACATCAGGCTCTGCTGATAGCTCAGAGCCTGGAGACTGCTTTGGATTGTGTCTCCCTCTCTCTCTGCCCCTCTCCTGCTCGTTCTCTGTCTCTCTTTCTCTCCCAAAAATAAATAAACATTTTTTAAATGTTAAGAAATAAATAAAAGAAGTTGTAGAAAAGCATATAACCCTGGAAAAACTGTTCATTCTCCCAAGTACTTTCTTCCCCGGGAAGCACGTGTTTCCTAGGCAGCTGCCCTAACTTGGGCTCCAATAAAACACTTTCTTACTCTTAGAGATTCTAAAAGGTTTGTTTGTTTCTGTGTCAACACTGAGAACAAAGACCATGTCAGTGTTGCTCACCATTGTAGCGCCTGCACTTAGCAAGTGCCTGAATAATAGTAAGTATGCAATCCACATTTATTAAATGCGTGAATAAAGTCTCCCTATATTTCTCCACAGGATTGCTTTCAGAGGAGTGCCTGCTACTGTGATGCCTTTGCCTTCCACCGGAATCACTCTCAGAAGTAACCGTGTTTAATCTCTCCTCTGTATGTTAAACTGCTGTAAAGATACTGTCTGTTATCATGTCAGTATTTCTTGCATGGGGAAAAAAGGTCTATTAAGCTTTCTAAAACTTTATTTTAACACCTGCTATGATTCATCCTGATAGCAACAACTATATAATCTTCCCTATACCAGGAACTTCAAGAAAGGGATGCCCAGGGGTGCCTGGGTGGCTTGGTCGGTTAGGCGTCCGACTTTCGCTTAGGTCACGATCTCGCGGTTCGTGGGTTCGAGCCCCGTGTCGGGCTCTGTGCTGACAGCTAGTTCCGAGCCTGGAGCCTGTTTCGGAGTCTGTGACTCCCTCTCTCTCTGACCCTCCCCTGCTCACACTGTCTCGCGCGCACGCGCGCCTAGAAATAATAAAAAAAAAAACATTAAAAAAAAAAAAAGAAAGGGATGCCCAGTCAGACGTATCAAATGTATTAACCGTTTTTGCTACTGTGTTTTATTCCTCATTTCAATGATCTTGGTTTTTCTGCTTTTGTTTAACTGTGATCCTTCTTGTAAGCCATCTCAAATCTCTTTTTTAAATTCTTTAGGTAGGGGTATCAGGGTGGCTCAGTTGATTAAGCATCCAACTCTTGTTGATTAAGCGTCCAACTCTTGACTTTGTCTCAGGTCATGATCTCACAGTTCATTAGATCGAGCCCCGCATCAGGCTCTGTGCTGACAGTGTGGAGCCTGTTGGGGATTCTCTCTCCTTCTCTCTCTGCCCCTCCCTCATTGTCTTTCTCCCTCTCTCAAAAATAAATAAACATTAAAAAAATGAAGTGCTTATAAAATAAATAAAAAATTTTTAAATTAAAAATAAAATGTGGTTAGGTATAAACATTTTTAAATAAACAATTACAAAAATTAAGTCATATGCTAGGGTTGTTTGGTTGATTTGCTCGTCATCCATTCTCCCCTTTTACAGTAACAGCACCTGCTTGCTTTCAGGAACTAGTCACTTCCTTATGCGTTCATTAGGGTATCTTGTCCCACCTGAGCCAAAGTGGGGCACCCGGCCCAAGCGAGGCCAATCAGACACCTTGTCCTTGGAATCAGACGAGACCAACAAGGATGGGATCTATTTGCTCTAAGCCTTGCCTGAATTTTCCAGTGCTTCCTGCCCCCCAGAGCCTTCTGGTTCCTCTATTTCCCAGTCGTTCTCTGGCTGCTTGTGGATACCATGGGCTTCCAGCCACCCTTCCAGATTTCCTTTGACTTGAGTTCACACACACACACACACACACACACACCTCCAACTTAAACGTGTGCCCTGCTGTGTGAAACCTGGAAGACAGAGCCCTGGGGATGGTGGGGGATGGGGAGGGCATTGCTCAGGCAGACGCTGCTCACCAGTGCTCACAGAAGCATTTCAATACTTCGGTACCTGGTACAACCCGATAGTTGGGAACCAGCCAGGGCTCAGCCGTCAATGTGTGCTCAAAGATAGATCCAAAGGAAACACCTTTAGACCTTAGCAGCAGATGCCTCAGGGAGAAAAGGAGACTCATTTTAAGCTCTGTACAGGCCCATACCACTTGAAGTTTCCAAAAAAAAATTTTTAATGTTTTATTTATTTTTGAGAGAGAGAGAGAGAGAGACAGCGTGAGCAGGGGAGGATCAGAGAGAGAGGGAGATATAAAATCCGAAGACAGGCTCCAGGCTCCGAGCTGTCAGCACAGAGCTCAACGCAGAGCTCGAACTCATGAAACGTGAGTTCATGACCTGAGCTGAAGTGGGACACTCAACCGACTGAGCCACTCAGGCACCCTGAGATAGTTCTTAATCCATTAATGGTAGCCCCAGCAAAAGTTGACATATTCTGCAAGAAAACAGAGAAACTAACATTCTTCTTACTAAGATACATGATTTAGAGAACTCAGTTTTGGTTTTCTTTCAGATCACTTTGGACTGAGGATGAGGAACTAATTTCATTTGAACTGCCATCAAAATATAATTTTGTATTTCATTATAATGTTTATGAATGAACTGAGGCATAACACTTTTCAAAAGCAAGCATCATTATGATACCAATAATGCAAAGTAAGGATTGTTTCTATCATTTCAATTTTCCTGTTTAATAGTCCTCAAGTTTATTGTCTTACCCATCCCTTCAGGGCCAAAATTCCCCAAGTTTTAATGCAAAAAAAACCCCAAAAAAACAGAAAACAAAAAAACAAAAGGCTGTCAGGGTATCTTAAGAATAAGGGACACATGGGGGCGCCTGGGTGGCTTAGTCGGTTAAGCGTCCGACTTTCGCTCAGGTCATGATCTCGCGGTTCGTGGGTTCGAGCCCCGCGTCGGGCTCTGTGCTGACTGCCAGCTCAGAGCCTGGAGCCTGTTTCAGAGTCTGTCACTCCCTCTCTCTCTGACCCTCCCCTGCTCATGCTGTCTCTCTCTCCTAGAAATAAATAAATAAGACATTAAAAAAAGAAAAACCATTAAAAAAAAAAAAGAATAAGGGACACATGTGCAAACAACTAATTGTGAGGTTTGGCTCTTTCGCAATCATTTGTTGCAGAATAAAATCAATGGCATGTTGTTAGGCTTATTGTCACACCATATGCAGATGCTTGTAGAACATAAAGAATGACTTTCTAGAACTGAATGATTCAGACTGGAGTAGGAATTCTTCTCCGTGGCACCATATGTGGACATGGTTGTTGGGTTCCCATCGGAATGCCGTCACCAGTGAGCTCTGTCCATCATTTCTATGTGATCCAAAGCCATCTGACCGAGCCCCGGGCACCTGCCTCCATCCTGACTCATCACTGTGACTCTGTATTCTCTAAATCCACACAAGTCAACTTCCAGGAACTAAACCAACCAGGTGTTGAACTTAACCTAGAACCTAAGCTTTTCACCAGGTTCTGTATAGATACCTCATGAAAGATATCAAAAGATGCCATCCCTCCCATTAATATAAAACCATTATCATTAATTTTTAAAAATTTTTTAACATTTACTCATTTTGGAGAGACAGAGACAGAGTATGAGTGGGGGAGGAGCAGAGAGAGAGGGACACACAGATCAGAAGCAGGCTCCGGGCTCCGAGCTGTCAGCACAGAGCCTGATGCAGGGCTCAAACCCGCGAGATCATGACCTGAGCCGAAGTCAGACGCCCAACCGACTGAGCCATCCAGGCGCCCCTCATTATCATTAATTTTTAAAGATTCAGCTTTATCTTTATTATTTTAAATTTTGTGACAAATATATTTTAATTAACTGAAAATTTTGGCTTCATATGTTTCTTGAATACCCATTAGAGGCCCTACATAGAGTAAAAAATTCAGAATTATAACATAAGAGGTTTGCAAACTATGTTCATTTTCCCATAAGATGGACCAAATAAAATCATACACTGGGAATTCACATTTCACCAATCCACAGAATTAAAGTTTATGAATGGAATTTACTCAAGATTTTCTCCCATATATTTTCTTTCCCTTTTTGATACATGCTAATCTTGTCTGTAAAAGAGTAGTAAATGATTAAAATGATGAATTGGCAACAAAATATTTACTAAATGTTTGGTAAATATTTTAATTGTGTAAGTTTTTATAATGCTTATTTATTTTTGAGAGACGGAAGGAGACAGACAATCTGAAGTGGGCTCCAAACTGACAGCAAAGAGCCCAAAGTGGGCTTGAACTCACAAACCGTGAGATCATGACCTGAGCCAACAAGGGTCTGATGCTCAACCGACTTAGCCACCCAGATGCCCCAATTGTGTAACTTTTCTGATCTGCATAAAACATATTTCTGCTGGTAAAGTCATTCCTAGTTGATATGACAGAGATAAATATCAAAATATTGGAGCATATTATATAAAAGTGCCACGATTTCTAGTTTCACTAAAAAAAAAACATTTCAGAAAATATGTTAGATAAAAACCTTAAAAGACACCAGGATAAAAAGCAAATACTATACATAAAGTAATAAAAGACAAATTGGAAAATATACTACAAATAATACACAAAGAGGCTTTTACAACACAGTAAGAAAAAGAAACAACCAGTAGAAAATGAAGGAAGGGTATGAAAAGACATTACCCTGAAGAGGAGCTACAAATACACAGTCTCCAGTGATTTCCTTGCACAGGAAATAGGGCACAATACAGAGTAACCAATGAGGTTCATTAGACTCTTCACAGCTTGTGGTAAATATCTACTGAGCCCATTCAATACTTTTTCATGCTGAACCCATGCCCACCAAGCAATTTTCTGATTAATAATTTGTTTTGTCAAGTTTTGGGAAAACCCGAATAGAATGAGCTGAATTGTAAATCACAAATGCATAAATTAGCTCTGGGACGGATACATCAGTCTCAGAGTAACAGAAACTAACAAGCCAGGGAACTGGGGAGATGTTAAAGTGTACCTACTTGCAACTAGTAGATAATAAGTCCTGGAGATCTAATGCACAGCACAGTGATTACAGACAACAATACTGTATATAAACTCCAAAGTTGCTAAGAGACTAGCTGTTAATTGGTCCCAACACAAAAAAGAGATGGTAATTATGTGACATGATGGAGGTGTTTGCTAAGGCTATAGTGGTAACCGTAATATGTAAATGCATACCATATATGTTTACACAATGTTATATGTCGATTGTATCTCAATTTTTTTAAGTGTATTTATTTATTTTAAGAGAGACAGAGAGAGCAGGAGGGGCAGAGAGAGAAAAGGAGAGAGAGAGAATGCCAAGCAGGCTCCACCCACCCTGTCAGGGCAGAGCCCAATGCAGGGTGCAAACTCCCCAACTGTGAGTTCATGACGTGAGCCAAAACAAAGTGTCAGGTGCACAAGGGACTGAGCCACCCAGGTGCCCCCAAGAAACTGACATTTGTAATATAAATGTGTAGCTAACAAAATGCTTTCACATTTGTTAACTATTGTGAGTTTGCACCAGAATTGCTTCTCAGGACCTAATCAACCCTGGAGAGACCAATAGAAATCAATTTTATGGACTTATAAAGCCAGGAATCAAATCCTTTAATAGGAAAGTGTGGATTCCATGAGGAGTAGGAATGCTATAGGATATGGTCAGAATTTCACACAGGGGCAGAGAAAAACAAGCCAACAGAATGGACTTGAGGGGGTCAAGGTGAAGAATAATAAAATTGCTTTCTGTTTGCAAACTTCTCAGTCCGATTTATCTAACAAACCAGTTCCACTAGGGGTCAGCCTTTACTTGAAGTCTAGGCCTGTCCCTTCTCCCTTCCTCCCCCTCCCCCTTCCTCCTTTCTGCTTTCCTCCCTTCTTTCCTCTTAGCTGGTCACTCAGCACGTGTATTTTGAGCCCTTGCCATACACCAGGCACAGTAGCAGATGCTAAAGATACAGGTAAGGCTCCCACAGTCCTATAGACAAGAGCGGCATTTGGACTTTAACAAAGTAAATTGTGGAAATAAAATTTCAAACCCCATGTTCTTGAACTCAACCTTGGTTAGAAAAGGTAATTAGAACCCAAGCTAACCAGCTCATCAGTAGTTAATAATCAGCTCTTAAAACAGCAGTTCTCAAAGTGAGGCCCACAAAACCCTGGGGTCCCTTGGGAGTTTGAGAGCACCCCAAGACTTAAAGACTTTTCTAAATAAACAAGCAAACACTTTTCTAAGGAGATCAATGGTGATCTTATGAAGGAAATTTTTAAATATACTGTACAGTGAAGTGTGTCAACATCTGGACAATTTGCATTTGTGAACTAATATTTTCTAAATAATCAGTGCACAATGTTACAAAATCATTTGGTGAAAGAAAATCAACGGGTAAAAATCATTTGGTAAAAGAATATCAATGGGTAAAAGATCCATTGAAAGTAGAAGACAGGTGAAGGGAGTACAAAAAGCTCATTTGTAAGGTTTCAGATTCCACACTACAACTAGACTTTAAGAAACTTCCACTTGGCAAGTTTCAGTATATTAAAGAAGAATATGAAAGCATTCTTAAAAGTCTTGTAAAGTAGCCCCACCTCCACCCCACCCACCACTTCTAATGCATTTCCATGTGAGGCCATATTTTCTTCATACACTTCAAACAAGAACAACATATTGATTGAATACAGAGGCGGGTATTCTATTGGATAGTCATCTGTTAAGCCAGGCATGAAAGAGGTTTGCAAAAATGTAAAATAATGTCACTCTTCTCATTAATAATTTTAGTTTCAGAAAACATTTTTCTTAAAATTTATGGTAGCATATAATGGGTCTATTATTTTCATTTTTATTTATTTTTAAGTGTTTATTCATTTCTGAGAGAGGGGGTGTGTGTGAGCGGAAGAGGGGCAGAGAAAGAGGGGATGGAGGACCCAAATCAGGCTCTGAGCTGACAGCAATGAGCCCCATCCACCGTCTGAACTCACAAACCATGAGATCATGACCTGAGGCGAAGTTAGACTCTCAACTGACTGAGCCCCATGTTTTCATTTTTTTTAATGTTTTTTTTTTTAATTTATTTCTAGGAGAGAGAGAGAGAGAGACAGCGTGAGCAGGGGAGGGTCAGAGAGAGAGGGAGACACAGACTCTGAAATAGGCTCCAGGCTCTGAGCTGGCAGTCAGCACAGAGCCAGACGAAGGGCTCGAACCCACAAACAGAAAAATCATGACCTAAGCGAAAGTCGGACGCTTAACCGACTAAGCCACCCAGGCGTCCCCCCCCCCATGTTTTCATTTTTAAACAAATTAATAAATATTTTTAAATTTCTCAGTGGGAATTTTTTTTTAATTTTTTTTTATGTTTTTATTTATTTCTAGGAGAGAGAGAGACAGCGTGAGCAGGGGAGGGTCAGAGAGAGAGGGAGTCACAGACTGAAAGAGGCTCCAGGCTCCGAGCTGGCAGTCAGCACAGAGCCCGACACGGGGCTCGAACACACGAACCGCGAGATCGTGACCTAAGCGAAAGTCGGACGCTTAACCGACTAAGCCACCCAGGCGCCCCTCAGTGGGAATTTTTAATGCAGTTAATATCAACAGACACCATCCTTACATACAAAAGTTCTTTGGAGTCTTCAATAGCTTTTAAGAGTGAGGGGCACCTGGGTGGCTCAGTGGGTTAAGCATCTGACTTTGGCTCAGGTCATGATCTCGCAGTTCATAGGTTTGAGCCCCATGTCAGGCTCTTTGCTGACAGCTCAGAGCCTGGAGCCTGTTTTGGATTCTGTCTCCATCTCTCTGCCCCTCACCTGCTCACAAATTGTCTCTCTCTCTCTGTCAGATGTAAATAAACATTAAAAAATGTGTTTCTTTAAAACAATAATTTCTAAGAGCGAAAGAGTTCTAAGACCAGATACTTTCTTGCAGAACCATCTTAATGCAATGGTGGGAGGAAGCAGAGGTTTCTTCCGTCTCTGACAATGAGGAAAGGAATTCAGTCATCTGTAGACAGCAGAGAAGGCAGTGGGTGGAGGGCAGTCTGAGATTTGAGAAGAGGCCAGGAAGTTTGAGATGGTTGCTATAGAAAACCACGAGGTTGCTCTCAGGCTCCTCTTACCTGCCTCCTTTGGGACACTGTGTCTGAGGCCATGGCCATGTGTGCAGGGACTTCCTTGTCTGGAGAGCTGTTTCCAGATGACCCAACCCTGTTAGCCCTCACTGTTCTCACAAACCCAGAGCCGAATCTGCTGAGATTTAAGCAGAGGTAGGCTGTCTGTTGGGCATGTCTTTTTTTTTTTCCCCTATCTTTATTTATTTTTGAGAGAGACATACACATAGAGAGTGTAATCAGGGGAGGGTCAGGGAGACAGGAAGGCACAGAATCTGAAACAGGCTCCAGGCTCTGAGCTGTCAGCACAGAGCCTAACGCAAGGCTCAAACTCAAAAACCTGGGATATCATGACCTGAGCCGAAGTCGGATGCTTAACCACGGAGCCACCCACGTGCCCCATCAGTATTGATTATAGTCATGCTAAGCTGTATCTTAATGTCATTTTAATCTGCTTTTCCTTCATGGCTAATGATGGCGAGCTTATTTTCATGTGTTTATATTCCATTTGTATATCTTCTTTGGAGAAAGGTCTAATAAGATCTTTTGTCCACTTTTCAGTTGGGTTACTTGTCTTTTTATTATGGAGTTGTAAGTTTTCTTCATATCTTCTAAATCCAAGTCTCTTATAAGGTATGTGACTTGGAAAAAGTTTGTGTCATTTTGTGGGTTGTCTTTCCACTTTCCTGATGGTGCCTTTTGCAACACAAAGCTTTTAATTTTGATGAAGTCCAATTTATCTATTTTTTTCTTTTATTTCTTGTGTTTGGGAGGCCAGATCTAAGAAAACACTCCCTCTTCCAAGTTCACAAAGATTTGTGCTTATGCTTTCTTCTAACAGCTTTTGGAGTTTTAGCTTTTACATTTAAGTCTGATCTATTTTGAGTAAGTTTTGTGTATGGTTGAGGTAGGGGTTCAACTTCATTCTTATGTGGATATCCAGTTGCCCCAGCATCATTTGTTGAAAAGACTATTCTTTCCACATTGCATTGTCCTGGCACCCTTGTTGAAAATCAGTTCCGCATATGACTTATTCCTAGACGGTAAGCTCTATTCCATTGGTCTATATGAGTATCCTTATGCGAGTACGACATTGGTTTTTATGAGTATATAAGTATAGCATGTTTTGTAATTAGAAAGTGTGAGTCCTCCAATTTTGTTCTTCTTTTTCAAGACTGTTTCTATATCCTTTGAGTTTCCATATGAATTTTAGGATCAGACTGTCAATTTCTGCAAAGAAGTCAGCTGGGATTTTGATGGAGATTGCGTTCAAATTGTAGATCAATTTGGGGAGTACTGCCATCTCAAAAATAGGACATTTTCAAAATCATGAGAAGGAGATGCCTCCTTTCCAGGTCTCAATTTCTTCATCTATACAACGCCTATCCAGGAACACCCACTCCGGCTAAGTAGGAATGAAACAAAGTTAGTGCAGGCTATTGAAACACTCATTAGATAAGTGCTTTATGTCAGCTTTATTATTTTCGAGGTTACAGTAAAATGAACTTGAGCAATATAGAAGGTTGGGCAGAATGTTGTTAGAAGTGCTTTAATCAAATACTTTAAATGCACATAATTAACACACTGTTCTAAAGCAAATTGGTCCTTCAAAGGGGGTACTTAAGTAACATACCTGAGAACAGGAGCCCAGATTAAGTAGCAGAGCCATACGGCCATATGTGCCACTATGGTCCAATCTATATTTGACACCAAAAGACGTGAGCCTCATATTATTGTAACAAAATGCCAGGTTACGATACACTGTGTACAGCATGATCCCAATTTCATAAAATATTCAAAACCACCTATCTATATGGAAGGAGGGATCAGTTTAAGAATATGTTTACACTGGGGAGCCTGGGTGGCTTAGTCGGTTAAGAGTCCGACTTTCGCTTAGGTCATGATCTCGCGGTTCGTGGGTTCGAGCCCCGCGTCAGGCTCTGTGCTGACTGCCAGCTCAGAGCCTGGAGCTTGTTTCAGAGTCTGTGACCCCCTCTCTCTCTGACCCTCCCCTGCTCACGCTGTCTCTCTCTCTCTCTCTCTTTCTCCTAGAAATAAATAAAACATTAAAAATAAAAAAAAGAATATGTTTACACTTATCATGATGAAAAACAAATAAAATAAAAATGATAAAACAAAAAAGAATGCAGTCTATTGCTGCATGGTGTGGGAAAGTGAATTTATTTTCTGCTTACTCTTTCTACAATTTTTTAAAAAATGAATAAAAGTTCTTTCCATTGGCGGAAGAGGACCAAGGCGAGGCTCCCCTGCAGGCAGCTGGGGAGTGCAGAAGAGCAGGGGGAGGTGCTGGGGGCCTGCTCGCTCCCGCCCGCAAGAGGCTACACTTCCCGGCGTCGGCTCGGGGGTTCGCGGAGCCGGGAGGGAGGCGCTGCGCTGAGCCAGGCGGTGGGGTAGGGCGGGGCGAGGAGCGGGGGCGGAGCCACGAGGCGGGGCGGGGCGAGGGCGGGGCGGCGGGGTGAGGGGAGGGGCGGGGGCGGGATGGTGCGCAGGTCCGGGCGGTGGGCGAGGCGGAGCCAGGCGGCGGGGTGAGGCAGGGCGGGAGCGGGGCGGAGGCGGAGCCATGCGACGGGAGCGGGGGCGGAGCGCAGAGCCCGGAGGCGGGAGAGGCGGAGCCATGCAGCGGGGGCGGGGAGATGGGCAGGGTTGTCCGGCCCCCGGGCCGCAGGGTCCTCGGTGGCCGGGGAGGCGGGGCGGAGGGGGCCCGGAAGGCGGCCGGAAGAAGCCGGAATCCTGGCCATGGCGGCTCCGGGCGCGCTGCTGGTGATGGGCGTGAGCGGCTCGGGGAAGTAGGTCCGGGAGGGTCGGGGGTGCGGGGGGCGCAGCGGAGGAGGCGGCGCGCGCGGAAGAGGCCAGAGTCTGAGTCACGATGCCGGACCCGCGGGGGACGCAGGGTTCTGGGAAACTTCCCGCTTCCTTTTGCAAATGAAGAAGCGGAGGCCCGAGGCACCTGCTCCCTCTCCCCACCCTCCAACCTTCCCGCCCCGGGGCGCCTGGCCGGGGACCTCAGATTCTCCCCTATAAATCGAGAGGCTCTTGAGAAAGCCCTTTGTAAAGAAGCGCCTGCTAGGGCGCCCCCCGCAGTCGCTCCTGCGGCCGCAAGTGCCCGTGTTTGGGAGCCTCCGGTCAGAACAAGGCCCAAAGCACGGGCAAACCTCTCCCCGCACGGGTCCCAGTCTCCCACAGACGTTGGTCAGGCAGCGCGGAGCGGCAGTCCCTCCCGAGAGGTGCTGGCCTTTTGTGATTGGATTTTAGGAAGGGAATTTCACCTTCTGGTCTGTGTTCTCTGTTCTTTGATTAGCGTTTATCAGCTTAATCTGGAAGGAGTCTGTTAATAAGGAGTCATAAAACCCCCCAAGGCTTTGCAAGGAGGAACACCGGATGCCACAAAGCCTCTGCCTAGCCAGGTCTGGCCAACTTGGGGGCTGGGAGCTAGACTTTGGCTTCCTGATTAGACCAGACTCTAACCGTGCCAGTTACCGGAAAAGGTAGCTACGACAGCATTCCGCCCCAGGCAGCAAAAGGCAGATTTTTTTAAAAATGTTTTTAAATTTATTTCTGAGAGAGAGAGCGTGAGCAGGGGAGGGTTAGAGAGAGAGGGAGACACAGAATCTGAGGCAGGCTCCAGGCTCTGAGCTAGCTGTCAGCACAGAGCCCGACGCGGGGGCTTGAACCCTTGAACCGTGAGATCATGACCTGAGCTGAAGTCCGACCGACTAAGCCACCCTGGCGCCCCACCGAAGACAGATCTTAATCAAGTGAAATACCATAACTTCAAAGGCCTATAATACCCTCCTAGAACTTTCTGAACCAGAAACATCTTGTATGGTCAGGTATACATTAAAGACTCTTGCTCCAGGTAGGAAAGTTTAGGTTTTCAAAATTATTGTGCCATATTTGGCCTGGTATCCTGAGAAATTAATTTGGGGAGTCTTGAAATAAAACAGGGAGTCAGAAAATCCTTAGCCGTTGTGCGATTTGCAGAAGACTGTAAGACTGCTTCTGTGGTGTGAAGAAGTGGGTGTCAAAAGCCAGAGGTCACACAGCTGCCTGGTTGTGTGAGCCTGGGCAATTCATGTACCCCTCTCTGCCTTGGATCAGATGTGGGGGGGGTTTATGTGATCATATGGTTTATGTGATTATGATATTCATGCATTCAGTAAATATTTATAGAGCTCAATCCTGACTCTGTGTCACTGATACACACTGAATAGGACAGATAAAATCCCTGCCCTCAAAGAGTTTACATTCTAGTATGGGAAACAGTACGTAAATAAATACATGTACGTAGTGTGCCAGCAGTGGTAGGTGCTCCAGGGGAAAATAAAGGACAGTAAGTAGGACAAAGAACAGCAGGCAGGATGGTGAGCGAAGGCTCCTCTGAGGCCGGGGTATTTGCGAGAGACCCACAAGAAGTGAGGGACTAAGCCTGGTGGACACCTAGGAAAAGATCAGTATAGGCAGACAGAATGGCAAGTGCAAAGGCCCGGAGGCTTGGTTTTTTGATGGACCACCAGGGAAGCCATTGTGTCTAAATGGGAGAGGAGGTCACAGAAACAATGAAGGTGAAGAGAAGTGATCATATGCTGGAGATATTCTGAAGGTAGAACCAGAAAGATGTGTTGATGGACTGGATGTGGGTATGAGAGGAGAGAGGCGTCAGGATGACTTCAAGATTTTTGGCTGGGATAACTGGAAGAAGGGAGTTACTGTTGGCTGCTGGGGAAGCACTAGGCAGAGCAGGTTTAGGGGAAAAAATATATCAAGAGCTCAATGTGAGATGTGGTGAATTGCCTGTCAGTCATCCAAGTGGATTTGTCAAGTGGTTGATTAGATATCAAGTCCAGTCCAGAGTTCAGGAGAGGAAATTTAGAAATAAGTGTAGGAATCCTTGGTGCACAGATACATTTAAAGACATAGATGTTGAGATCACCAAGGGAGTGAGTAAAGATAAAGACGCTGGCCAAGGCCTGAACCCTGAGCCTTCTGATGGTGTAAGTTCAGTGTCCACTGTTGCTGATAGACCAAGTAATAAAATGAAATGAGAATTGATTATAACGATCAATGGACATGGCAACATTGGGTTCTTGGGTGACTTTTGTGAGCCCGTTAGGGCCTAGCAGGATTTTAAATTATACATAGTGTAACATTTACGAGGAAAAAAATGACTCAAGGAAACAAACGAGGGAAAAAAAATGACTCATGAAAACAATAGCCTCAAGCCAGAAAGATAGTAGTTAAACCACTGTTAAAACAAAGTAATGTCAAATAATAATTTTACTTATTTACTACGTTTATTGCCTCACCCTCCCCTATCTGGATGTAAGGGATCTTTTTCCTTTTTATTTGCTAACAATGCCTGGCGTGTAGTAGATGTAGTAGATGCGTAGTAAATATTTCTTGACCTAATGCATGAATGAATGAACAAATGAATGAACGGAGCTATTTGAGTAGGTGGCAATGTTAGTGTTCTTTATATGTTAACGCCTGAGTGAAGCCACCTTGGCTTCTTTCCAGGTTTCCATCTATTGATGGTATGAGCTCAGGCCTTCTGAATATCTTTTGCATTTAAGCTGTACCCCCACCTACCATCACTGCGCTACTGGTCTCCGCCCTCCCCCCCCTCCCGACCTTGTCCTTAATCCTGATTTACACCAACCTGCTTGGAGACCTTTGGGCCCCAGCCTGGGTTGTAATGCCTACTCGGAGTCTTCTCTGAGCCAAGCGCTGTGTCTTATTCCTGCTGGGGACTCCCTGTCTCTGTCCACTTTGAGTCCAGCTGTTCTCTGGTAGCGGAGGTTTGGAGAGAGCGGTAGACAGTGACTTTTCCTTTTCCTTCTATCTCCTAACAGTCTACACCCAAATCTAGTTAGCGCTTCTTTTACATTGTGAGTGGTGGCTGACGAGTTCATTCCTGGCTGATCTTAGTCCTGAGTGTGTTTTCGTCATGCACAGCTCTGGCTGCACCGGCCGTAGACTCAGTCACCAGAGGGCTGCAGTATGTCACCGTCTGTGGGCTTCAGCACCGTGAACCTAGTGGGAGAGGTTCCGGTTCTCTTCAGTCCTTTGGTTACATCGGGCAGCAGGTCTCAGCTGGGCACACGTGTGTCTCTAACACCTCCCTCATACCTTCTTAACAAAAGAGAGGCAGAACCCTTGAATCCAGCTAGAATGTAAGCGGGGGTTTTATTTTAATTGTACACATCTTTTTGGTTACCTTCCATTTATGGCAAGTGGTGATGGCTTCCGGTAGGAAGGAAAAGTTTCTTCTTTCACACATTTCCTTACTTTCAAAAAAAATGAATCAATTAAATAGAAACATCAAGTAGGGGCACCTGGCTGGCTCAGTTCAAAGAGCCTACAGCTCTTGACTCTGGGGTCGTGAGTTCAGGCCCCACATTGGGTTGTGGAGATTACTTAAATAAAACTTTAAATAAACCAAGTAAATAACTGTAGAGACGGGATGCAAAACTTAGGAGGAAGGGCCTGATGAAATGGTAGAATACAATCAAAATTCTGAAGGTGGTCCTCAGATGACTGGCATTTGGGCAGCAGATTAGAAATTGAGAGCCAGCAGGGACTGCGGTTATCATGAACTGTCTGCGAGCCTGCACCCTAACCCCACGGTGCAAGCCTCAGGGTGGCTGGGAGCACATGGCAGTGTGCCAACCATCATATCCTGGGCACTAGGAGGTGCTCTGTAAGTACTCGATGAGTGAGATGAGTAGTGAGTGGATAAACGCAGCTCAGTTCCCGTTTTGCAGGTGAGGAGGCGGGTTTGTTGGCAAAGGCAACTTGCACAGAAGCGCATGGCCATTTAGTGGCCAAAGGGAGATGGTGGCCAGATGTTAGGTGCTGAGACCCAAGCCCTTCTCACCAGGAGTGAGTTCCAGCAGATGCTCATCAGGTGCACTTCACAGAGGACAATTCCCTCCCGGGTTGAATGAGTGCTGGTAATTCTCATCCTGAATTTTATTTTATTCTTTAAGAGTGTGTCTCTGTTAACCCCCAAATAAGGTGTTAATGCTTTTATGAGCTCCTTGAACCTTGTCCTGGGAGATTGACCCCCCCCCATACTCCTCTTTCCTATATCCACAGTAGAATCTTATCTTTATTCATAAGTGCTTTTCCTCGAAATAGAATTATCTATGGAACAGGGACCAAAAAGCTTCAGAAAGAACTTCAGAAGTTGAATGAGATCTTATATGCAGGAAAACCTTGGTTTGTGAGCATAAGTCATTCCAAAAACATGCTTATAAAGCATTTGTATATCAAAGCAGATTAAAGAACAATTGGCACAGTTGTGATCATGTGACATTTGGCATCGGGTACTACTAGGATTGCAAGACACGGCTCGTTTATCAAGTTAAAATTTATTAGAAATGTTTGTTCATTTTGCGGAACACTCGCAGAGCAAGTTACTCATAACCCCAGGTTTTACTGTATTGCTTTTTGGAAAAGAAAATTAGTGGTAACTCAGTAATTATGTCATTTAAAGGTTAAAAAAAATTTTTTTAACATTTATTCATTTTTGAGAGACAGAGACCGAGTGTGAGCAGGGGAGGAGCAAAGAGAGAGGAAGACAGAATCCAAAGCAGGCTCCAGGCTCTGAGCTGTCAGCACAGAGCCCAACATGGGGCTTGAACCACCAATTATGAGATCATGACCTCAGGCAAAATCTGACACTCAACCAACTGAGCCACCCAGGGACCCCAATTTTTCTTAAGTTTATATATTAATCTTGAAAGAGAAAGAGAGCAAAAGTGGGGAGGGGATAGAGAGAATCCCAAGCAGGCTCCATACTCAGTGTGGATCCTGATATGGAGCTTGAACTCACTCATGAACCATGAGATCATGACATGAGCCAAAGTCAAGAGCCGGATGCTTAACTGACTGAGCCACCCTGGTGCCCCAATTATGTCATTTAAATTCCTGGAGAAAACTAATGTCATGGTCTAGACTCTAGGGTCAAGAGCATTACAGTCACTGCTTCAGTATCAAAAAGTTAGTGGGTTTCAACACGGGGCAGCCTCCTGTGCCTGTCTCGCAGGGCACCCCTGTGTGGTGGGAGGCACGCATGGGTTGGGAAAGGCAGCCGCCTGAACCTCTGTGTCCTCTCCACAGATCGACCGTGGGCGCCCTGCTGGCATCCGAGGTAACCTGTTCTGATGCCTCCCAATTTCCAGGCCTGTTGTGCTGTGTCTTTGCTTCTCTCCCGTACGCGGACCTTTCTGGCCTGTTGCGGTTTGTCAAACAAACCACAGACACGGCTTGTGAAACCCAATGGAGCAATTTTGTTTTTCTCTGTGGTGATCACCAGCAGTGATGAATGAAAGGAGCAGCAGCCCCGTGAGCTGGGACAGTGACGTGACATCAGGGCCTCCCTGGTCCTTCCTTTCCCCACCCACGGTGGGGGGGCCGCAGCGGGTGAAGTGGGGGGGGTGAGGAACAGGGTGGCAGGCTTGTTTCCACACCTGCCCAGTGGTATTAGTGATGGTTATCACATGGCCGCACTGCCTGCCACACACACCCTTCCATGTTGTTCTTAAAGCTAGGATGGAAATTCTACGACGCCGATGACTATCACCCAGAGGAAAATCGAATGAAAATGGGAAAAGGGATCCCGCTGAACGACCAGGTAATGTTTGCTGTCACAGACACTCCAGCCAGGGGCCACGGGTGGGGATCTCGCAGCACCTGGCGTGGGAGAGTTCCCGCCCGCGGGGACCCGTGCACAGTGCTCCAGAGTCAGGCTCACGGGGTCTTGTGTGTGTCAGCTTTGACCCTGAACTTGTCTTTCAATGCTGAGTCAGGGGCGGTACCACCCTGCCAGGACACTCTGTTGCAGGCTTTTAATCTCCAGAATGACATTCCCGAGGGGCAGAGGCCCGCTTGGGCCCCAGACCTGTGCCTTCATCCTCTCTCCCCAGCGCCACTGTCACCAGACTCACGTCCACCCCAAAGTCACAGTGATCATTGCAAACTCAAATCCAGCCCTTTGGAAATTTCCCATCTCAGGGTCAAAACCAAGCACCTAAATGCCTCACTATGCCCCTCTCCTGTGGGAGTGTGCCCGCCCTCCCTCTTTCCACCAGAGCCACCCTGGCCCCTTTCTTCTTCTTCTTTTAATGTTTATTTATTTATTTTGAGAGGGAGCATGAGCAGGGGAGGGGCAGAGAGAGAGGGAGGGAGATAGAATCCCAAGCAGGTTGCATGCTCAGCTCAGAGTTCGATGCGGGACTTGAACTCACGGACCAGTGAGATCATGACCTGAGCTGAAACCAAGAGTCGGAAGCTTACCCACCTGAGCCACGCAGGCGCCCCAGCCCTGCCCTTTTCAGTCACTCCTACTGCCAGGCTCCTCCGCACAGGGCCCGTGTGTCTTCCATTCCCACTGTTGGGAATGCACTGCCGTCCCCTCTCCTGTTAACCCTGCTCGTGTTCGCAGCTCAGCTCCCATGCCGCCTCTTCAGGGAAGCCCTCCTGGACCTACTGAGGGCAAACCTCCTGTAATAGGAATTCTCACAACACCACAGCCCTCACTGCCCTTGTCCCAGTTGCGGCTTGGCATTTTCAACTTGGCACAGTTGTACGTGAACAAATGAAGGAGAGAAGGAATGAATGAATAATGATCTCGTTCCTTTATGCGCTGTCATGAGGCCATTTCCTAAGGGTCCCTCTCAAAGCAGAGCTACAAACTGTGGACTCACTGGTATAACTGGCTGTAGCCCAGTGCGATGCGAGGGCCCGGTGCCCGCAGCAGCTGAGAGCAGGGCCCGCACCGGCCTCACAGGGCAGGTGTGTCCAGAGGGCAGGAACAGAGTGGAACTGGCCAAACCGACACTGACATTTTCAATTTCAGTGACCTTGGCCCCAGCCGAGCTGCCACTATCTCACTGTCTCCCCTCTGCCCCGCCTTGAGGGGCTGGAGTCACTCTCTCTCTGTTTCAGGGAGTGTGGCTTGAGTTGGCAAAGATTCAAACTTGGAAGGATCAAAGTGAAATTTGTGACATTTGACTTGGGGGGGAGGGGCACAAAAGATGCAGAGGAACAACCGAAGCATAATAATGACGTGATGCTAGAGATGATGGACATAGTGCAGACACCCGTCTCCACCACCAAGCTGGTGTGGGCCTTTGGCTACTGGCTGAGTCTCTCTGTGCCTCATTGTACTCCTGTGGAGTAGGATGGTAAACGGGACCCATTTCATTGGGTTTAGGGGAGGGTTAAGTGAGATAATACTAAAAAAAAAATAGTCACAGTGAAGTACACAAAGCATTCAGTAAATATCACTTATTTCTCGTTGCTACTATATCTATACATTCATGTACGTGTAACACAGGCCATTTCTATGGAGTGTGTACAATGAGACTGTGCCAGCGTTATTTTTCTCCTTGGTGAATGCAAGTAAAAGTTAAGCTAAAGAACGAAGTAAAACAACCCAATGGATGGATTCCAAAGTGGCACTTAAGTAGCCTTCCTCTCGTTCACAAATGCGGCTCATTGGGTGGGCAGTATGGGTGGGGGTTGGGAGTGGCGTTCGGAAGAGGAGTTTATTGTACAGAAGAAAAGGTTGTCAATTCCTGGAAGAAGCATAATGAGTTACTAAGTATATTTAGGAGAAACCGTACAAGTGAGCCAGACTTTAGACTTTCTGGCAGGGAGAGAAAGAGCTAGAACGGCAGATGGTTCACATTCTTAACGAGAGCCCAGCCAAGGATGAAGGTGTGGGTCAGAGCGGGCTGGCCCCTCCCGGTCGCCTAGCAACCCGGCCCCGCCCCTGAGGTACTGTGATGAGGATGCTGCAGAAAGTCCCAGGCAGTTCAGGGGCCTCAGGGGAAGAGTCTCAAAGGCTTGGGGAGGGTTTTGTGCTCAGAGGGCTGAGGTTTGAATGGAAAGAACCTGAGATGAATATTCCAAGGGCTCCTTAAGGCTCTTTAGATGTAAATTAATACAAAATAAAATGCAAACTCCAGTTCTTAGGTTACACATCCATATTTCAAGTGTTCAATAGCCACATGTAGCCGGTGCCTACGGCCGAGATAGTGCAGACAGAGGACACTGCGATCCTGACTGAAAGTTCTAGCGGACAGCGCTGGGCTAGAGAGAGATACGCCACCCAGGCTGTGATAGGATGTTGTTAGTCTGAAGATGATAAAGTATCTGCAAGCTCCTGGTCTCTACGTGCGAGGTCCATGCGTCCGGCAGCCCACAGCAACACTTACGACTTCAAAGTGTTGAAAGAGGAGGTTTTTTTCCCTTAAGAAAGAGAGAGAGGCCAGAGGGAGAGGGAATAAGAATCCCAGGCAGGCTCCACGCCCAGCGCTCAGTGCAACACAGGGCTCACTCTTACAACCTGACCTGAGACAAATAAAGAGCTGTCCCAAGCGAGGGTTTTTCTGAGAAAAATTTTCCTGCTTAAGAATGTAGTGTTTACCCTTATAGAAAATTTGGGGGTCGGGGCACCTGGGTGGCTCAGTGGTTAAGCGCCGACTTCGGCTCAGGTCATGATCTCATGGTTCGTGGGTTCGAGTCCTGCATCGGGCTCTGTGATCACAGCTAGCTCAGAGCCCGGAGCCTGTTTCAGATTCTGTGTTTCCCCCTCTCTCTCTGACCCTCCCCTACTCAAGCTCGCTCTCTCTCTCAGAAATAAATAAAAACATTAAAATTTTTTTTTAAAAAATTGGGGGCACCTCAGTGGCTCAGTCAGTTCAGCATCTGGCTCTTGATTTTGGCTCAGGTCATGATCTCATGGTTCGTGGGATCAAGCCCTGAGTCAGGATCCGTACCGGCAGCACGGAGCCTGCTTGGGATTCTCTTTCTCCCTCTCTCTCTGCCCCTCCCCTGCTTGTGCTCACTCACTCTCTCTCAATATAAATATCTTTTTAAAGAGTAGGAATGAAAATAGGGCTGCAAACAAACTGATGTTAGTAAATTTGAAGACTTGGGTAAAATTAGACAGTTTCGTAGGAAAATATAAATTACTGTGGGAAAATGGGTTTGGATGACAGTGATCTGGGGCAGAGACTATTCTTTTTCTTCCCAAATGGAAAACATGACTTTACTGATGCTGCATTTGGCTTAAGAATCAAGAGGGTCCTGGGGCACCTAAGTGGCTCAGTCAGTTGAATATCCAACTCTTGATTTTAGATCAGGTCATGATCTCACGTTTGTGAGATTAAGTCCCACACTGGGCTCCACACTAGGTGCAGAGCCTGCTTGGGATTCTCTCTCTCTCTCTCTCTCTCTCTCTCTCCCCCTCCCTCCCTGTCTCTCTCTCTCCCTCTCTCCCTCTCCCTCTCCCTCCCCACCCTTCCCTCTGCCCCTCCCTTACTCTTGCACATGCGCCCTCTCAAAAAAAAAAAAAAAAAATCAGGAGGGTCCAGAGATCTAATTATATGTATAGTCTCTTCCTGCTATTTCAAATACCAAAACTGAATCAAGCTTAAAAAACCTGGGGTGCTCAGTATTCACAGCAGCACTCTCAACAATAGCCAAAACATGGAAAGAGCCTTAAGTGTCCGTCAACTGATGAATGGATCAAGAAGATGTGGTTTATCTATACAATGGACTACTACATGGCAATGAGAAAGAATCAAATCTGGCCACATGTAGCAACGTGGATGGACCTTGAGGGTGTTATGCTGAGCAAAATAAGTCAGGCAGAGAAGGACAGCTACCATATGTTTGCACATATAGGAGAGTTAGGAGGAACTTAATGGAAGACTGTGGGGGAAAAGAAGGGGGGGAAATAGTGGGGGAGAGGGAGGGAGGCAAACCATGAGAGACTTTTGAATGGTGAGAACAAACTGAGGACTGATGGGGGTGGGGAGGAGGGGAAGGGGGGTGATGGGCATGGAGGAGGGCACTTGTTGGGATGAGCGCTGGGTGTTATATGGAAACCAACTTCACAAGAAACTATCAAAAAAAAAATGGGGTGCTTTGAGGGGCTAATTTGGTTAAGCACCTGACTATTGATTTTGACGAAGGTCATGATCTCACTGTTTTGAGATCAAGCCCTACATTGGGCTCCATGCTGAGGGAGTGTGGAGCCTGCTTAAGAGTCTCTCTCTCTCTCTCTCTCTCTCTCTCTCTCTCTCTCTCTCTCTCTCTCTCTCCCCCCCTCCCTCCCCCCCCCTCCCTCTCCCCCCCTCCTTCTGCCCCTCCCCTGCTCACATGTTCATGTGGGCTCTCTCTCAAAAATAAAGAATAGAAAACCTGAATATAACACAATGCTCATTAAAAAGTTGAATCTGTAACCACAGATCTCCTCTCAAAAAAGGCCCCAGGCCCAGATGGTTTTTCAGGTGAGTTTTGGTCAGCTTGGACCACTGGAGGCTGGAGGTCCAAGATCAAGATGCCAGCATGGTCAGGCACTTGGTGAGGGCCCTCTTCCTGGCTTGCAGATGCAGGGGGGTAGGAGGGCTTGTGGCAAAGAAGAGAGCGAGCACACATGAGCTCCCTAGTCTCTTCTTCAGTGAGCATCAAGCTCATCATCATGTTGCTGTGTGGAACTGCCCAGTGACTTGACCCCACAGCCTTGCATGTGGCTTATTTCTCAAAACCACCAAGATCTCTCTGGACCTTAACACTGATAATCACGATGAACTATGTTTCTGTTCAAATAAACACTACCCGGAAGAGTCACTTTGTGTCTGTTTTAATTTCAGGACAGGATTCCATGGCTCTGCAATTTACATGACATTTTACTAAGGTAAGAGAGCATCAGGCCTTAAAGAAAATTCATCAGAAAGTAGACGGGGAATAATACACTCTGGAAATCACACCTGAGTGATGATAAAGGATCCCAGTAATGGAGGGCACTTCTGTCAAGTAACCAGCAATGATTTTAATCAGCCACACAGACATGTAATTCAGTTGGGTTCTAGAGACAAACCTAGAGAGTTTGACAATTATTATCTGAGAATCTTGGTCAGCCACTTGGCCTCCACAAGCCCATTTCTTCATTTGAAAATGGGGAAAATATAGTTCCTACTCACAGATTATTTAAGAATTAGTGAGATGAGGCAAGGGTGTCACTTAGAACAGTCTCTAAAAACACAGAAAGTGCTTACAAGGGGATAAGCAGTGTTACCACTGTTACAGCCACATCACATTTCCTTCCCCCTATTTCAAGCTGTGGCCAAGCAGGGAAGACCTAGGGTCATTTGAAAGTCAACAGATAACTGGGTCACCAGGACTAGAGTCCTAAATTGTCCAGCTCTACATCATGCTTCGGAGAATGAGGTCCCCTCCCCCCATCTGTGGACCTGGCCTTGGGAATTCTGGTGGGATGTGGAGAAGGAAGGAGAAAGAAAAGGCAGGGAATGGCTTATAAATCTTGCTTTCTAAAATGAAAATGAAATTTTTAAATGTTTTTATTTCTGAGAGCGAGAGAGACAGCGTGAGAAGCGGAGGGTCAGAGACAGAGGGATACACAGAATCTGAAACAGCCTCCAGGCTCTGAGCTAGCTGTCAGCACAGAGCCCGACGCGGGGCTCGAACCCACGAACTGTGAGATCACAACCTGAGCTAAAGTCAGCACTTAACCGACTGAGCCACCCAGGTGCCCTGAAGATGAAATTTCTTATTTTATAAATCTAAAACCATTTGCGCCATATGCAATTAGAATATACTTAAGATGAAAAATTCAGTTTACTTTTACACATGCCGCACTGATGTAGCTGGCAACCCTCTTTGCATGGGCTTACAGTCTAGGGGTTCAGGGTTTCAGAGCTTGAGAACCCCCACCACTTGGGTCTCTAACATAAATAGACTCGTCAGAGATAGAATACACTGACCTGTGATGGAGGCAGAAATGAAGATCCTCAGGAGAGCAGAGGTCAGACATCCGGGCCCAGAATAAACAAGCTCTTACCAATGGCTTGTAGGTGGAAAGAGCCAGAATCCTCAGGTGTGAGTTTGTGTAAGTCCGTTGCTGATGGTCCACTCCATCCACTGGGTCTCAGGTGTCTTTGGCCATAGAGCAAAGGCAGACCTCTTCAGAATTTTCAGTTCGGAAGCAAACATGCTAAGCACCCAAGCCAGGGTTTACCCTTCACCTCTATACTTGAGTCCCTTCCCAGCCCCAAGATGGCCACCTCTCCTGACCATGGGCAGGGGCCCACAGCGGCTGCGTGGAAGTGGGGCTCACTTACTTGTGCAGTCTCTGAGCATGTTGGTTTTTCCCTTGTTGGTGCTTGTCACTCTGCCTCCTGTTTCTGGCTCAGGTTTTTTTTCTTGGCACATCCCTGGAAGCTTCCTCATATCCTGCTCACCTTGACCACATAGAGTCTGATACTCCCTCTTCTCCTTCCTCCAGCTCTGCACTGGTAACTTTACCAGACTCTTCCAGCACATTGTAGAGTAGGGATGGGAAGGAGCCACTTGTGAAATTCAAATCACTGAACACCTGTGGAGAACCGAGGTGTGTGTGGTACAGGTACCCACCGGCAGCCACCATGTCCACATGCTGTGGCTGGGCCACATCCTACATTGATGCCTACCAAGCACTTCCTGTGTACTGGGCACCTTGATAAACGGTTCCTCCCCACACTTCTATGGACAGGTGCTCTAAGTTGCCCCATTTAACAGATGATGAACTGATGCTCAGGGAGCTAACTACCTCTCAAGATGCCTCATCTCACTAGTGGAAGATCTTTACCTCACAGCCAGACTGCCTGATACTTGACCACCATTTTGTAATGCCTCCCACTGGCCAGAGGAGTAAGGACTGGAGTCCTCAACCTAGAATTGACACCAATTTTAAATGCCCTCATTCAGTTACTCCCCTCCCCCTTTTAACAGAGATGTAGCTTCTGGACAGCATGTGGTCCTGGCCTGTTCAGCTCTGAAGAAAGTGTACAGAGACATCTTAATACGAGGAAAAGATGGTGCACCTCTCAAGTGTGATCAGATGGGGAAGGACAAACAGCCAGCTGAGGTGAAGCTCCTCGTGGTCTACCTGAGTGGGTCATTTGACGTCATCTCTAGACGCTTAGTCAAAAGAAAAGGACATTTTATGCCCCCTGAGTTACTGCAGTCCCAGTTTGATACTCTGGAGCCCCCATCAGCTCCAGAAAATTTCATCCAAATCAATGTGGACAAAAGTCTTTCAGAGATTATTGCTACGATTATGGAAACTCTTAAGATAACATGAGAATTGTTTCAGATCGGTGGTCCGGAACAACCAGGGAGAAATCTCTATCCCATCTCAAACTGTGTTCTAGTATCTTTGTCAGTACTGTATTCTAGATTCTTAAGGTGAGCAAACCATAATGTACAGAGATATGCGTGTTGGGGTGGGATTTTAGGAATCCGGGGTACTCCTGTCATTGTGCTCTGGTACACTGGGAGGAGACAGGAGGGAACTTTGAATGTAAAGCTTCACAGAAATTCAAATTCCTGTAACCTAATCAAATGATCAGAGGGAATTCTATAATCTATGCTGTAAATCATGACCTTATTTAGAACATTCTTGATCATGTCTGTATTTGGACCAATAAATGAAACTTGGCTCTCCTTGGCATCCCCTGGAAATTGGTCCCAGGAGCAGAAACATGTACGATATCGACCACTCATCATCAAGTCATGTCAGACCACCTGCCAATCCTCTCTCTCCTTACGTCATCTCAAGATACATAAAAAGCACAGAAACTTAATGGATATAAAAAGTCCCAAGGGTGGAACTTCAATTGATGAAGCATGAGACTCGCTGACTCAACTGTCCCCACCCATTTTACAGAGACACCAGGAGCTCAGGCTGGTGTCAGCCGCCTGCTTCTCCACTGCAAAAGCCAAAGTCTCTCTAGGGCCAGAACGGGACACCAGAGCTGCTGTGGCCAAGACACGAAATGAACCTTTCCGAAAGTCAGCAACTTGCCAGGGGCAGCTGGTCTACGGGAGGCTGCGTAGGGTGCTTTCTGGGCCCCTGGGAGGGCAGCCGCGATCTGGCCAGCGGCAGCTGGGTTTCAGCCCGTCCCCTAGAAGCTCCAGAAAGCTCCCTCATCCCTTTATCATGACCGAGGCCACAGAATCCATCTACACTGCAGAGCCACTGATCAGCTCTGGCCAGAAAGTGAGTTTTAGAACCAATTATCTGGTTTTTTTTCACAAGGGCATGCAGTTTGTCTTGGAATATGTGCTAGCAGAGTATGTGCCTGGCACGCCCGGAGAGTGAAAGGGCCCTCCTGGGGAAGCAGACGTTGCTTAAGGAAACGCGTGAAGCCACAGATCTCCCTCTGCCTGGAGATGTGAGAGGCATCTCCAGCCCGACTTCAGTTTCCATCAGTCCTTATTATGCAGCCAAGCCTTCAGGTCAGCCAGTCAACGTGCTCCCCTAGTCATAGAGGAAGGACACAGCCCACTGTATGCAGTGAGCCCTTACTGGGTACTGGGATGGGCACTCCACAGGGTTTGAGGACCTTAATGTGACGCAAAGCTCTGGCTCTCGGGTGGCTTACGCTGGGGCGGAAAGACAGGGCATCTCATCAATTCTGACACTGGCTGGGTTCTCAGTGAAGGCAGTTGCTCTCAAAAAAGAATTGGTTTTCAAATATCCTGCTGGACCCTGGTGAAAAGCTGTTTATAATTATAGGAGCACAATATCTATAAAGTATATTTGCAGTTGTAACATACACCGACATTTCCAAGAACGCCATAAAGGAACAACTGCATTCCTTTTTATTTTGAATTTTACTGAGTCGTCCTTTCAGAAAACCATGTTGGATTTTTCTGTCATGAATATAACACACCTACATCAGTCTGTGTGTGTAATTCTTCATTCACAGTGATCCACCTACAGGCACAAGCATCCAACCGCTCCGAGTTGTCTAGTGTAACTGTGCCCAAGTGTTACATACTCACTAATTGATTACAAGTTACTTTCCCTTTCTCTCCTTTAGGGTTAAGGCATCCTATTTACTCTTTGCTGGGGTAAGTTCTACTAGCAATCAGTTTCACTTCAAAGTGGTAAGGGGAAGGGGCATTAGAAAATAGTTGTTGAATCTGGTGGGGCTGGGAACCACTGCTCACATACTTCCCAAGAGGGCAACAGGGAGGCCAACGTGTGAGCCAGGACTGCCCCCTGGTGGCCCAGCGGGACACGGCAAGCACAAGGCACTCTCCCAACCTGTCCCGCCCCTGGCTCCGGGCCCAGGCCTGACCACCTTCTGCTCAGCCTCTACGACTCGACTCGAAGAGGCAGGGGAGAGACTTGTCTCAACCTGATTTTCTCAACCCTGCAAATAACCACTTAACCACCCATCCCCCCATGGGACGAAACTCGGGTGAAACATTTTCCTCTCCTGAGAAACCCCGCCGCCTCGTACAGTGGAGGAACGAGACCTGCACAGTGCAGAGCCCCAAACTGACACACAACAAATGTTGGCTCATGATAAATCCCTCATCCCTTGGAGGCTGAGGGGATGTGGCCATAGAACAAACTCTCACGCCTGCTTTTCGGACTGCAGAGGAGCTTGTGAACCCCTAAGTATGAGAACCTGGAGTCTCTCGGCTGATAGTCTCCTTCCAGCCTCCCCAGTTCTTGAAGCCTGACAGGACTCCAAGATCTGCGCACCATCTTTGGAATCTGGAGGCAGGAGAGCCTGAGCTCCGGGCCAGCACTGCCACACACTGAGGGACCACGGGCAAGACCTCACTATGGGTGTCACCTCCAGGTGCCCCAAAGGTCCGGGAACTCACATCCCATCAGGCCAGGCCTCTCTAGAGACTGCCTTGATGAGCAAACTACGTTTCAGTGGATGGGAGTGCAAGAAGAGAGAAACTAAAACAGGCTGACCTGGGGCGCCTGCATGGCTCAGTCGGTTAAGCGTCTGGCTCTGCATGGACAGCGCAGAGCCTGCTTGGGAGTCTCTTTCCCTTGCTCTCTGCCCCTCGCCCACTCGTGCACGCAAATGCACTTTCTCAAAAATAAACTAAAAAAAAAACAAAAAAAACCAGGTTGACTTTAATCAAAGATATCAACCAGAGATTTGCATCTTCTGAAACTATCCAAGTTTATTCCCCCTTCACTCAATAGCCAAGTCTGTATGTTCAAAATGATTGAACACTTCATGGGATTATGAATGCTCAGCAATTACCAAGGAAGAATTTGACTAGACCTCCAGCCTACAAGCTATAAGCTGTGTTGGGCCTCAATGCAGCAGGGTGTTTCAACCTTTACAGAATCTCAGGTGTAAAATGTATAGCCTGGTGATTGCCAGTCTTCAATCCCTCCAGTGGAGTTTCCCCCCAGCAACCTTAGATACTGTAGAAACTGAATTTCACTTTTTGGGTTAAGGCTGGAAAATCATGGGCCATCAGTCAGGAGGATCCAAGACCTGATGTTGAATCTCTAATACATACCTTAACTAAAGATCCAATCAGATGGTGCTGGGGGTAATGTCCCAAAATCATAGCAGTGGCAGGACCTGCATGCTTGAATGTGCAGAGTGCCTAGCAAAAACAATAGTGGGACATGGTGGACATTAGGGAGTGGTGAGGACTATGGCATGATGGAAAATGCATGTCTTATCTAAAAAGGGCAGCCATGGCTCAGAGCTCCAGATAACACAGGAACACACCTGCATTACACAATCTATTGTATTCTTGCATAAGGGAGAACACACCTTCAGAACTGGGGAGAAAAAGGACTTCTGATTTAAACGCATTAGGTGAACTAAGGGAGGACTCAAGGAAGCTGTTTAGGAAGTAAGGGATGATAGGGTACTTTAGTGAGAGAAATGAAATGAGGCTAAAGCTATCATTCATAAAGAAGTCTATTAGCCAGGGGCACCTGAGTGGCTCAGTCAGTTGGGCATCTGATTTTGGCTCAGGTCATGATCTCAGTTTGTGGGTTCAAGCCCTGCATCAGGTTCAGTGCTGATAGCTCAGAGCCTGGAGCCTCTTTTGGATTCCATGTCTCCCTCTCTCTCTCTGCCCCTTCCCCGCTCATGATCTGTGTCAAAAATAAACATTTTTTAAAAAATGTAAGTAAAATAAAAAGAAGTGTATTAGCCAGAACAGGGAGGTAGGTATTTGGTCATTTTTTGTGGACTGGACAACATTCATGTTTTTCTTGTGCAGGCACAATTACAAAAATGTCTTTTGACTTTGGTCACGGAGCAGTCCTGTAGATTACACAGGTAATCTTGGGAGATTATTCACCAGGACAGAGACCTCACTTTTAGTAGCAGATCAGCTCCTGGATGACAGGCACTGCTTTTCCTCCCTCTAATTGTCAGATCATAGTCACTAAGGTCTTTTAGGCCTAGATTTGAAGTTGTTGAGGACACATTTATCTTTAGAACAGAAGCAGAGCTCAGAGGGTTTAACTTGACCTTCCCTTCTCAAGAAGTGAGCATTTGGTAGGCTTTCCATCTTAAGTAAGGGTCAGGCTGCAGTAGTTGGTTATACCCTGAGGTCAGAAGGTTGACTAACAGGGAAGTAGTGGATTAATCTCTCAGGATCTATCCCACTTCCTTCTGTAGCTGAGGCTCCAGTAGTTAACATTTTAAAGACTGGTGAACTGGTTCCCAGGTAGCGGCACCATTTTACATTCCCATCAGCAATCCTAATACTTGTTATTTTCGATCTTTGTGATTACAGCCATCCTAGGGGACGTGAAGTGGTATCTCATTAAGGTTCTGATTTGCACTTCCCTAATGATGTTGAACGTATTTTCATGTGCTTATTTGGCCATTTGCTTAGTCTTTGGAAAAACATCTATTCAAATCCAGTATGCCTTGGGTTGTTTTTTTCTCCTTTTATTGTTCCGTTGTAAGAGTTCTACGTTGTAAGAGTTCTACATGCTGGATACTAGATTCTCATCAGATACACAATCTGTCAATAGTCTCATCCATTCTCTGGGGTTTGTTTACTTGATCAACTTTGAAGTACAAAAGTTAGAGTTTGCTGAAGTCGAACTTATTTTTCATTGGCTGCTTGTGTTTTTGCTGTTGTAGCTAAGAAACCACTGCCTGGTCCAAAGTTATGAAGATTTATAGCTTTGTTTTCTTCTAAGAACTTTTTAAGTTTTAGCTCTTACATTTAGGGCGTGGATCCATTTAGTTTTTTGAATCAGAATATGCACTTTCACAAGACCCTGGGTGATGTACATACACAATAAAGTTGAGAAGCACTGCCTTAAATTACTAATAAACTCCCATTTCCTTTTAAATATGTTGTTCTAACCATGGTAGCATATTACAGTCACTGAGCTTTAAAAATTTATGCCTGACTTTATCCACGATGTCACAATTCCTCTTAGTCTGGGCGGGCTTCTTTTGTCACCTCCACAGCTGATTCAATGTGAGGCCAGGGCTGGAACAGCTTCCTCTTCATAGATCACGGATTTCACCCACATGCCTCTGCTCAGCTGGTTTGCACCTACGGCCTGCTTCCTAGGTGATGTTTGGATTTCCAATGGTACCACATTAAGACTGGGATTGGTGGTCACAGTGGGTACAGTACATGAGCTTGTAAGCTTAGGGTTTTGAAGGGACACAAATCACACTTTGATCACTGGAAGACGGAGGCCATACTGAGTGGCAGGATATGTAGACAGGGTGAAGGTAGGTATGAGAAGAGGAAATAAAGAACTTCAAGACTGTTGCGAGAAAACCAAAGATCTCAGGTTGGCCAAGGGCACGGTCGACAACCACCTACCTTTTAACATTGAGCTACCATGTTCTGTTTGAGGCATTATTTGTCTTTGTTCCTTTTCTTAATGGTTAGGACTCCTGTCTTTCCTCTAAAAACAGAACCACAGAACCAATTCAAATGGGTCAATGACCTATACATGAGAACTGAATTGATAAAATTCTTGGAAGAAAACACAGGAGAAAAATCTTCATGACCTTTGATTTGGCAATGAACTTTTTAAAGTTTATTTACTTTGAGAGACAGACAGAGAAAGCGCATGGCTTCAGGAGGGGCAAAGAGAAAAGGGAGAGAGAAAATCCCAAGCAGGCTCCACACGGTCAGTGCAGAGCTCGATACTGGGCTTGATCTCACAGCAGCAACATCAATGACCTTGAGCTGAAATCAAGAGTTGGACACTTTAGTGAATGAGCCACCCTGGCACCCTTTGGCAATGGATCCTTAAATATGCCACCACAAGCAAATGTGACAAAAAAATAAATAAATAAATTGACTTCGAAAATTAAATACTTTTGTGCAAAAGACATTATCAAGAAAGTGAAAAGACAACCTACAGAAAAGGGGGAAAATATCTGCAAATTGTATACCTGAAAAGCTTTAATATCCAGAATATATAAAGAACTCCTACAAATCAACAAAAAACAAACCCAGAATTAAAAAGGGACAAAGGACTTAAAAGCATTTCTCCAAAGACAACATACAAACGGCCATAAAAAAGCACAAGAAAAAATACTTGTTATTAGTCCTTAGGGAAATGAAAGTCAAAACCACAGTGAGATACCAGTTCACACCAGGAAAATGGCTATAATTTAAAAACAAATAGAAACAGAAAATAACGAGTGCTGGCGAGGACGTAGAGAAAACTGGAACCCATACACTGCTGGTAGGAATGTAAAATGGTGTAGCTGCTATGAAAATAGGGCAGTTGCTCAAAAAGTTAAAAATGAAAATTACTATACATGGCCTAGCAATTCCACTCTAGGTATATATCAAAAGAATTTAGACTCAAACTGACACTTACACATCAATATTATAAGCATTATTTACACAAGCCAAATGGTGGAAGGGTCCATCAACAGATGGATGAATAAAATGTGGCGTGTCCATACAATGGAATGTTATTCAGCTGTGACAGGAAATGGAGTACTGACACATGCTACAACATGGATAAACCTGCAAAACATATGAAGGAAAAGAAGCCTGACCCAGAAGCCCACGTATTATGTAATTCCATTTAAACGAAATACCAAACTAGGTAAATCCACATAGAAAGCAAAGACTAGTGGTTGCCAGGGTTATAAGAGAAATGGTTAAGGGACTACTTAATTAATGGCTATCGTGTTTCCTTTTGGGGAGATAGAAGTTCTGTATGATTGTGATGGCTGCACAACACTGTGAATTTACTTAATACCAGTGAACTGTACACTTTAAGATAATTACATTTTATTACATCTACATTATCACAATTTTTAGCAAAATGAAACGAAACAAAACAACCCAAACCACAGGCTTGCCCCACAAAGCAGGACCTGTCCCGCTAACCTTATTACCGTATGCTAGGCTAGCAGACTAGAAAAGGGGCTCAGTAACGTGGACATGGTTCTTCTACAGAAATCTCCACGTAGGTAAGTTACTACTTCTTCCTTGGGAAAGAATAAAACATTAAAGAAAACTGTGCTCCTCTAACATTTTTCCCCTTCCTGGATCATATAGTTATGGTAAATTAAGATAGTTACAAATTCTTTGACATTCTACACATCAAGAAGTGGGCCCTATGACCCTTAAATCTGGCCAAGCTAAGAGTGACCATTAAAATATGGGAGAAAAGACACTAGACCAACTCTGGGCCCGGACCTTTAAAAACGGACAGCGTTCATGTCTCTCTAAATACTTGATCGTGAAACCTATCGACCATGTTGTAAAGAAGCACAAATACTCTGTGCAAAAGCCCACATGGACAGGAACGGAGATCACAACCACAATCCCAGGGGAAATAATGTAGGAATCAGACACCAGTGTGAATAAGTTCACCTGAAAGCAAAGAGCCCAGACCCCGCCCAGTTGCTCCAGTAGTATTCACCACGCACTAGCCAAAACTGCGGGGTAAGTTTGTTAGGAAGTATTGGCTAACACAGCACAGTGGAAGTTCCCTTCCCTCTCACAGCAGCTTTGGGGAAAGGAAAAAAAAAAAAAGGCTAGCTTGAATACCCAGGAGTACTTCAGCTCTGATCTTTTAAGGAAATCTACTGGGACCACTAACAAGTGCCTTGCTGTTTTAAGCGCAGAATGGCAAGTAAGGCACACTGATGTTGTGGATCTGGTACAGGCTACTTGTCAATCGGGGAGTCTGAAATACAACAAACGTTAACAAGTTTAAATTGGAATTACAATCTGAGCGTGTGTTGCTGTGGGGCGGGGGGTGCTTTTGCTCCACTTCTGGAAGGGCTGACCACAAAAAATATTTCAGATGGGCTGGGAAGGTACCACTCCTAAACAAAGGGAAGGGAAAATGATGGCTGGAGAGACAAAGAAAGCCTTTCCCTCACATTTCAGCCTGTGTAGCAAAGGGGTGCGTGCATGCGTGCTTATTTATAAAACCTACTCCTTTCTCTTTGTACTTTTTGAAAAAACAAATACCCTGTATTCTCTTCCTAAATCAAGCCTCCTGCTACCCCATCACTCGCATTCGAAGACAAATACACTGTGGTACTTCCCATCTTAGAAGAATACAAAAGGCTAACTTCCTGTACACCACCACCACTCTCCTCTACATTCTGTCATCCCCATTTCTCTGACCCTCTTTACTTCGGAGCTATGTCTACTGATACCTCGCTCTAGAAAATCCCTATCAGAGTCCTGAAGGGAGTAGCTCCTAATATTCAGACCATGATGAGCATATGAAGCAACAACATTTAACAGTTCATTTTCCATCTTCCTCTTTGTGAAAAAGTTCCTTCCTTGGCTTTCAGGGCCTCTCAGTTCTACTTTGCTCTTTTCCTCTCATCTCCCTGAACTGGAAGTTAAGAGTAAATCAAGGCTCAGTCTTCCAAAGTGTGTTTATCAACACTCTACTATTCATCTGGTCGGGATTTCTCAACCGTAGCACTGTAACATTCCGGACCAGATAAATCTCTGTTGAGGGAGCCGTCCTGTGCACTGCAGAACATTTAGCTCACTGGATGCCTAAAGCAGCCCCAATCGTGCTGTTAAAAAAAAAAGAAAAAGTGTCTCCGGGGGCGCCTGGGTGGCTCAGTTGGCTAAGCATCGGACTTTTGAGGCAAGGATCTCACAGTCCGTGAGACTGAGCCCCGTGTCAGCAGTGTGGAGCCTGCCTGGAATTCTGTCTCTCTGCCCCTCCTCCTCTCACCAGCTCGTGCACACACGTGCTCTCTCTCAAAATAAATAAATATTTCTTAAAGAAAGTGTCTCTAAGATGTTGCCAAGAGCCCCCTGGAGGGCAAAATCGCTTCTGGTTGAGAACCGCTGGCCTAGTTCTTTGGCTTTCAATACCAGATATATACATTGGCAGCTTGGAGAACTTTGGCCATAGCCTGAACCTCTCTCTTCCAACTGCCTTGTTATTTCAACTTATACGTCCTACCAAGCACATCCCACTTAACACATCAAAACTACACTGCCGATTTATATTCCACCCCATAGATGTCTGTGCCTTGTTCACCCTGCCTGACACCTCTCTTGCTCTTAACCTCAGTTTTATACATCAATAAAACCAACTGGCTCTGCCCTCAAAATATACCTCAAATCTGACTACTTCTTAATACCCTCCACTGCTACCAACCCAGCCCAAGCCCATGTGATCTCTCACCAAGATGATTACCTCCTAACAGTTTCCCTGCTTGCACCCTGGTTCCCCTCGCCCAGTGGTTCTCACCTAGAAACTTCTTAGAAATGCAAATTCTCCTCTAACCCAGAACCAGTAAATCAGAAACTCTAGGGATGGGACACAAAACCTGGGGTTATCAAGTCTTCCATACCTGAGGCCACTCCCCTGCCTTCATCTCTCCAATCATATCCCCTACAGCACTTTCTCCCTTGTTCACCTTGCCCAGGCACCGTGAACTCCCTGTGTTCTATAAACACTCAGAACACTCCCATCACTGGGCCTTTTCATTAGCTGTCCCTCTTCCTGGAAAGTTATTCAACTTTGCGGATCATCTTCATGTCTCTATTTAAATGTCACCATCTCAATGAATCGTTCCCAGACCACCCTACCTAAAGTAACACCTTCTTCCTGAACTAGCCTTATTTTGCTTAATTTTTTGCCAAAGCACCCTTACTACCTAACGAAGCTATCAATATGTTCTGTTTATTGTTGTCTCCCCTACACTCTACTATGTTAACCTCAAATGGACAGGTTTTATTTACTGCTACACTTTGGGCAACTAGAAAAGAACCCTATACTTAACAGATTTTCAATAAATGTTAACTTTCTGAGGCAATGGCTGCCGATGGTTGATTAAAGGAATGATACAACTGTGCAGTCAAGGAAGAACATTTAATGTTACTTAAGCAACAAGAAAGTTTCAGAGCAGGAAAAAAACAAACATTAAAACAAAACAAAACAAAAAAAAAACAAAAAATGACAACCCAAACCCAGAGCTGTAAGGTAAACGAGGGACAGAATGCAGCAGTTGACAGTAAAGGCTAAGTACTTCAAATTAATCACTGGGGAGCAAGGTTTAGGAGGACTTCAGGTCTGAGCCCAGAAAGAATGGTAGGTAGGCTTTACATACAGCAGGATGACAGATAAATGAGAAGAGAGTACCATGTGCAATACCAGAGAAGTGCAGGTTTGCTAAGGACAGTTTTGCCAAGGTGTGTTCAGTGAGGACGGAAAAAGACAGAAAAAGCCTGGATTAGACAGCTTTACACAGATTTCTTTAACACAGGGCTTCTTGATGATGGTAACATGTTTAACATTAATCTCTGAGAGAAAGTAGAGTATGCAGCACTTCCCTGCTTTAACCACACAATCTTGTGTTTTGCACAAGCACAGATACACAGCTAACCTCAACTTGTATTACTAATGTTAGTGATATTTTCATCTGTCTTTTGTTATAATTTGCCTACTGAATTAACATAGTAATAATGTCTCCCCAAACAAAAGGCTTATTTCATTAGTATATTTAAGCAGAGTCTGGCACTCCAATTCTGAACACACAGAGGCCAACTATCATTTTTCTGATTGTTCAATATTCACTACACTTAGTTTAGGGTATCACAAACCTTCCACTTGGGAAATAAAATTCTGAAATGTTATTTTCACTACTCCATTCTTTATTCAATTTGCAATTAATAACCCAAGATGAGAACAATGTAAACCTATAATATTTTAAGTGTTTTTAATGCTTTTGATAATTTTAAGTATTTTGAATTCCTAAAAAGATTTTAGATCTAAAATAAACATAATAGAACCAAACAGCAACAAAACAGTACCATCGCGGCAGCTGTCAGGTACTTGAGAGGGCACCCAGTCCAGTGTGCTGAGCAGGCCACACCACCACTTGTACAGCAAAGAAGTCATGATGTCTCTACTCAAAGTCAAATAACTAGTTAGGTACCAAAAAGAGCAAGCAGAGCCCAGGTCACCTGATGTCCAGTTGGTTACTTTTAACACATACTACAGTGTATACTCATTGTTTTAATTGGGAAAACTTTAAAATTGGTAACGGATGATTTAAGTGTGATAAAATCTGGGGTAAATCAACTTCAATAGTCTTGAAGACACCTTTTTCTATCTACAAAAGAGGCAAGACAAACCAAGTGTAAAAGCTAGAGATTTATTGTTATTTTGTGATTAATAAATTGTCAAATTGGTTATGACACTACCCCACACTGTATACCACCATTCACCAGTACAAAAGTTTCTTGACCAGACTGAGGCATAAGGCAGAGAGAGCAAAGACACATGAATATCATCCTTAACAACCTCTAGTCCTGCCTCTCCCTTGACCGTCATTCATGTTTTCCTCCTGGGGAAAGTGTCAGAACAGTGCACGGGCTGGTGGGCAACCTGGCCTCTTGACCTTTTTTTTTAACAGCAAGCAACTTACAGAAGTAATGGAATTCAACTCGTATTTCCCTTGATTTTATTGGTCTGAACTCATTTTAGGTTACTTTAACATTTTAATTTCCTGTAACTGTACATGAGAGAATATAACGACCTAAGAGAATACTGAACCAGAGTCAGCCAAATATATTACTGACCCCAAAGTTATGTTTTAATTGGTCCTAAAGGAATGTACCACACCCCAACAGTTTGAGAGTTAGGCAAACAGAACTTCTCTGGGGAGGGAAGAAAAAGGCTGTAGAACAGCCCAATGTACTCAACATTGTTAAAACGGCTCTTTGTTTTTCACCCCTGAATGATACCTCTTTACTACACTATATGCACAGAAATCCTAACAGAATCTTGGCTGCCAGTACTATTTACGCTGGCCCAACCCAGGAGAGACCCCCACCCCCCGCCCCCTGCTCCTCTTCTCTGAGGCTCTGAAAAGCACAATATTTAACTATTTCTTAATAGAACTACCAAAACACTTCAGAAACAAGTGGCTCACAAATCATTTTAAATTCATGTATTGCCTGTGCATGAGAAAACTGATAAACCCAAAAGATAGTTCTATTTTTAAATGGCAATTGAAAATAACTGAAACATCAAGACACTTTCAGTGAAAGCAACATTTCAATTACAAATTGTAATGCCTGTTAAACTACCTATGGGAAAAGCTGAAGAGTCCTCGGCAGATGCACTTCTGGGCTGTACTACAGTGCCCCTTCAGTCTGCGCAAAGATGAAGGTAATTTACAGTCAATCTGTGAATGCTGACACAATGTTACATTATGTTGTCTGTACAATTAAATGTCCTTAGAGAGATAACCAGAATCAGCTTTTCTACTATATTTTCAACAAACCTAACCGGCACTTTTGCTGAGAGATGTTTATCAAAGATGCTGTAAGATTCTACACAATTTGGAAATACTCCGCTTTAGAGTATTTCCTTATCTTCACTTTTTTGGTTACAGGTGTTTTTGCTCAGATAATCTATTGCAGTATGTTTCTAGAAATGCAATCCCAAATGTGCATACTATATTGTATACAAATAAAGCAGAAACTGTCAGTAGTATAAATCTTACAGCATTTTGTTTGCAAAACTACATGCCAAAGTCACAATAAGCAATATTGTACCACAAATTATAGAGCGCAAATGATTTGCTTCTTTTTAATGCTTTTATTCTACATAAATTACTACCATAGGCTAATGTTTAAAAGCAAATAAAATGGACAGATGCAGGACAAAAATCTGTTCACCCAACTATAAAAGGTGATTTTTTTTTAAAAATTACAATAAATGCAGAGTGTTTGATGCATGCAGTAGCCTTAAATGAAAAAGCATTGATTCCCACCGTTAAAAAAAAAGAAAGAAACAAAAAAAAACAGAGAAACCCACACATCTTACTGCACTCCACCTTAAAATGCATCATATTGGGTTTGTTTATAGCACAGAATTCCAAGAGTCAAAATGAAATAAAGCGGGTATTTTAAAGATTTAAGAGCCGTTATCAAAAATAAATTACATTTTCTCAAGATACAGAAATGCTGCTATGATGGCTGGGAGCCCAGTAACCTTTCAATAGCAGCATTGATATCACCTCCTGTTGCTATTAGCGCTTGCAAGTTTGCTTCACGGTTCAAAAATCCCATCGCACTGAGCTGTTCCAGTTGTTGCTGAAATCTGACTTCTGGATTCTGTAGCTGTTAAAGGAAAAGGAAAAAAAAACTAACCAAAACTCTAAGGAAAATCAGTCTGTGTCACACCTAAATAAACTTTGAAGTTTAAATTGCTCTTTTATCACATATGCTGCTCTACTCAGCTTTAAAAGCACTGGCTCTCTTGAAACATGGTCAATATATTTAAAAGTCCATTAGCACTTAATTTTGTTACATTAAATAGTCTAACTGATAACTTAAATGATCCTGTCAAATAAAGCACAAAAGTCTGCTTTAAAAAAGAAATTGCTTAATAAACATCACCCATTACATGTATTTAAGAAGCTGATAAACATGCAGGAAACCTACAAGTATATATACAAATGAGGTCCAAATTAATGATTTTATTTTGTAGTTATTGCCAGTGTCCTCACATACAAAATTCTAAAGTTCGAATGTGGCTTAGAATGTCCACCCAAAGCCAGCACTGGCCAGTCACGTGTCCAGGACAGCTCGAGGTCCGGGACCACAAAATATACAAATCTGCATCAAATTTTTTTTTCAGAAATGAAGACAAAAATACATAAATGATCAATCAATCCTAGCTAATGTGATAATTAATGGGGAGGCCTGTAGGCTATTCAACTTCTATAACAACTCTGTCCAATACCAAAAATCTTTTTTTCTTAATAATTCTATGAATATTACACTGAGCCAGAAGCCATGTATTGGGAATACAAATACTAATAGAAGACAAAACCCTGCCCTGTTTATTTAAAAGGCTTAAAATCAGAAAGCATGCTATATTACTGCCCTGCAGAATTATGGGGGCAATGTACTGTTAGGCGGTTTGAACAGGCTACATCTTCGTACAATGTCAAGTTCTTAGTAAAGCTAATAAATGTTTCTAAAGGTAAGACATTATTAGAAGTCCACATTTTTAAGCCGTACTTATGAGGCTTACCTATGTAACACAAGTTCCCAAAGGATGTGGTAGTGGGTGAGGTTGAGATGGAATTTCTCTTTAGGTCAAAATACAAGGACTAGACAGAACTGTCACTACAGGTGGTGTAGGAGGTATTTGGGATAATCAAGTTTCTATTCCTGACTAACCTTTATAAAATACAACATATTTCAAGTAATTTCCAAAGAGGGACTCTAAAAGATACATTTTTAAAGGCAACCTCCAAATAAGGCAAAGTTGTAGCATTTCTTCCCTACAACTGTAATGTTTCATTCAGTGTCTGATACTACACCACAGTTAATACTTTTTGTAATGCCTGTTTTATAAGATTGTGCTTTTCATGACATTCTAAACCCTGAAAGATGGTCTCTTTCTTTTTTTGGTTTATAGAAATCTCTATATTTCCAACAAGGAATACAAAATGTGAGCCGAAAAGAATCTTTACCTGAGGATTTACTCCAGCAAGAGCCTGTAGCATTTGCTGGATGAACTGCTGGTGTCCGGGTTCGGTGGCTCCTGTCGTGGGGCTTGGGTTGTCACCAGGCGTAGAGTTAGACCCACTGCTTCCTGAAGAGCCTCCAGCGCCTCCTAATGCCCCCAGGCCGGGAGTAAACCTAGGGAAGCACAAATTGGTCATAAACTCGAAGCTGCTGCAACAGACCAGCTGACAGTAAGCTGTTATCTTCTTAAAATGAGCATTTTTAACTTTGAAAATTCCATCTTGAAAACAATCCCAACAAAAATAGGCACAATGAGACTTAAGTATGAAATGCTCAGAGAGAAGAAATAACCACTATGCCCTTTCAACACTGTCCCCAATAAGCCTACCCTGGGATGAGGCCGGGGGCTTCCGTTGCTAATGTCTGTAAACCCTGTTGAATCTGTAACAAGGCCTGCATCGCTCTAGGATTTGACATTGCCGATAATGTATCAGGATTCTGCATCTAAGGGAAGAAAGAAAACAGGTGGTTAACAAGGGAATTAAAATCAGTGAAAGTAAAATTTAAATGTTTCTTGGCTGGGTTTCTGGAGGAAATTTAAAACCTTACTCCCAGACACTGGTAATCCAGAATTTCTTTCCCCAAATAAACACAAGCACCTCCTCGACACCAAGCCTAGTATGCAAATCATTAACTGACCTCCTCCCAAGTCCATCATGAAAGCCATTTTTCATAATGAAAGACAATCAGGAGCTACTCTCTGGAAGCCACAACTGTACCCCTTCTCCAACAGAAGATAGAAGTGTTATTTCTAAGAGACAACCTCCAACTGCACAATTTATTTAACGTGGTAATATGGTGAAAGCCACATATTCCTCCTGACCAAGCGTTATCTGTTGCCAATGTAACAATTTTACCAGTAAGATACACTCTAAAACAATAGTTCCAAATTTGAAGTTAATAGTGTGTCCTGAGTTCAGCTTCACTACTTCCAAATATACACCACCTGACTGACCAAAAAAGATAGGCTAACATTAACATCATTACAATAGATCAAGGACAATAACTAACCTTGGATAATGGCCTACAGGCCTGAGATCATTTGTATAAAGTTTAAAAGCCCTAGAACTACCAGTTTCAAAACACCAAAACTGACTTCTCTTTTGTCTTTTTAAATAATAAAATACCATTCCAATCTCAAGTATGTTTTTATAATAAAACCTTCCTTATAGGACAACACTGCCAATTTTAATCTTGCTAATTCCGAGTTTGAGGAAATGAGATCTACCCCTCAAAAGGAGACATTCCATTAATTTGCAGGAATTAAAACATTACAAAGAAACCAAACCTGTAAAATAGGATAGGGTAGTGCTCCTTCCCATCACTCGAGATTAGTTAAACCATAAAGCATAACATGACACAATGAAGCACTTCAAAGTTAGTAAAGTGAAAGGAAATGGTTTATGGTATTAACGAAGCATTCAAAATCCTAAATCCTCAAAAGCAAAAACAAAATGGTCCTTTCCTCAGAATTTATGTTTAAGAAATATAAGCAAAAGGTCAGCAGTGAAATGGGGCTCAGTTAAGATCAAGCTGAATTCTCTGTGAATTGACAGCATTATCAAGCTAACTTCTGTATTTTGCTATCAGCCAGAGAAGAGCAAGGAAAATGTTTATCATCAAACTTTTTCACGCAAATCATTACCGAAGATAGCTAGCATCTTTTCTTACTCACTTGTTGGAGGAAAGTTGGGAGCTGTTGTCTCATTTGTTCTTGAAGCTGAGGATTTCCAGCAAATAGGGGATTATTCAGCATAATCTATGGGGCAAGTGGTCAAACAATTTTAACTGGAAATATCTGAAACAAGTAATGTACCTTGTTTAATAGTCTATCTTCCCCCAAGTGCCTAATCTGGCACTTACAGGGAGGAAGGTAGAACATGAATAAAAAAGGAGAAGGGAAGATAACTGTCCACAAAAGGGATCTCCAGGAAAAAAACAAAAATAAAAACAAAACGAGGCATCTTCTCTCTCAATGAGAATGGTGATTATGATAATGACATGCAATATCCTAAAAAATAAAAACAATCATTTTCTTAGGATTTTCCTTGAGCAAAGGTGAATATTTGCCCTTAAAAGAAAAATGGGGTAACTGGCATTCAGGAGGATACATTTTCTGCTACACTGACAAAATAAACATAAGCATCAATACATGAACGATACATGGCTTGCTTAGACACCTCAACACACAAGTGTTGCACAGAGAACAACCCAGATCTGGAACCACTAAATCTACCTGCCTACTGCAAGACAGCTAATATTAGGTCCAGAAAAATAACACTGCAGAACAGCAACCAACTTGCCAGAGAAATGGATCTGCTAGGTGAAAATCGGCCCAGGACTAGCACCACAGATCTCTGGGGAAAGTATTAAAATGCATTAAGGCCTGAAAGATGTAAATCCATTTGAGAACACCAAGATTAGCCTCTGGATTTCACCTCACTACCACCAGAGATGAGAAAAGTGGCATGCCTCCTATCATTCAAATAGGTGTTAGGAATTAAAGTCAGGGTCAGTATTAACATTAATGCCTGAAAATAAGATTACAATACACAATCAGCATAACCAGAAACTAATTCTCATAGCTTTGAAAAAGACAAAAGTTTTATCACTTTCCCCACATGGAATGAAAAGTCAACTAACAATGATTTACTGATCGCCTATTTACCAGTCCAAAGTCTGGAGGGTAAAGTAAAGTAATCCTTGCCCTCAAGAAGTTAACCATATTTGAGAGCAATTAACTATATGTACATACTGGAAGTAGAAAGAATTCCACTTTCCCTCCTTTGCCTATTATTACAAAGTGGATTATTTAGTTAACTTCAACAAAATAACTAAAGCAGGAAAAAGTCAGTGTTTTATGGATATACAGTATTCATTTCAAAGTGACCAATAAATTCACAGTAAATAAAATAATACCTACTTGAGATCAACAAACCTGCTTCTTTATTGGCTCCAATAAAATACTTTTTATTATGAACAGATTAATCAAGTTATCACATTTATCTTTCAGGATTCAGGTCATTTAAGAAAGCTTGTCATCTTAAATGGAATCATTCTTTCTCAGAAATCATCTCTTGTTTGATTAGGATTATTTCTCCTAACTTACCTGACTATATTAGTTTTTATACTCAGACTTTTTTGAATATCTAAAAATCAAATTCAGAACTACAAACTTAAAATTTGCTGATAACCAGAGTATGTTGTAAATGTTTCTAAACTGTCTACAAAATAAAAGACATCCATATCTAGCCTTCTTTGTTAACATTTTGCTTTAGAGTTGAAAAAACAATATATAAAAGTGCTCAAGTGACTCTATAATGTTGTTAGGTCAATTAAATGCCTGAGAATGTGCTTATTAAAGTCAAAATTTTTTAATTAATGAGATGCACATTCAATGCTAATTAGTCAAATAGACATTTAAAAACATACAAATACGATCACTCAACATATACATTTTCCACACTTATTTTATTTAAACATTTTTATTTTTTTAATTTAAATGTTTAATTACTCACTTTCCCAAAGCCTCTGTGTCTGAAGATACTGAATACAGACAACCCCAAGAAAAGTTAACCAAGCAGTAAAAGAAAAGCAATGATTGAGAAATATAATTGTGTCCAAAACTCTGTCTGTTTAAAATCCTAGAGACTTGGGACATATATGACAAGAAACCACCACCACCACAATCATCAAGAAGTATTCCACACTTATTTTAAACAAAAGTGCTATGATCACAGTAAGTTACACCATTTAATACTAATAACTCAGAATATTTTTACAAAATTCACCTAAAAGCTTGTTCTTTATTTCCAATACCACAAATATTAAGAGGGCAGAAGTTATTGCTGAGGACTGTAACCCAAAGCTATCTGCCATATACTTGAAATCCATATGGTTCTAGATTTTAGAAAATAAAAAACCATTTCATTTGACATAATGAAGAAAGTGATTAACTTTAAAAGCTTTTAGAATTTTGCAAATGGGAATACACGGTTAACGAAATATCTCTGAAATCCGTTAACACTCTACACAGTAAATATGAACTTTAGATGATCGAGGTTATTTAACAATTCTCCAAGGTTTTCCAATTCCAATGGTTTTTAACCTAAGGGCACATCAGAATCGCCCAGAAACTTTGAGGACAGGGGAAAAGCAATGTAATTACATAAAAATCTCTCAGGATGCAGTGTGGTTTTTTGTTGTTGTTGTTGTTTTTAAATCTCCCAAAGCCAAGGTGGAGAGCCATTAATTCCCTTAATTATGGTCTCTTCAAAAGGAGTTAGAAAATTAATAAATTAATAAGAGACCATTATACTAACTTTGGGGGCGGGAATCTATAATGGAAAGAATAAGAACATTGTTCCTGCAAATCTCTTCCTGTAAAATAAACAATTTCGGGCTATTTTATAACAGCTATTTTGAACCTATTACTCAAAATCTATGTGATCGAATAAATAAAACTATTCCAAGAAATGTATTAACACTTCTTAATCACTTTCAAGACCTACATTTTACTAAAGAATACATTTTCCAAAGGGTGAACAATCCAAAACTTTTGTATTCATCTCCTAAATCAATTTAGGTAGATACAAAGTAAACCTACACTTCTTTCTAACCAATGAATAGCAGCGATGAAGCTGTTTAATTATATATGAAGAATTAATTGACAGCAAAGAAACAAACTGTCCAAAATATTGGGAGATTCAGTTTACCTACTTTTCTACAGGTAACACCACATAACACAAATGTATAAAAATCACAATTATTTGATTAGGCAACTTCAATTCACACTGCACAAACCTCTTGAATACAATTACAAACTCACCTGTGCAGCAAGGTCAGGGTTCTGGCTTAGGGACTGCATCATGCTTCTCATGTAGGGGGCAGACAACATGTTCTGCATAAGCTGTGGGTTTTCAGTTATTTGTTGCAGCAAGCTCTGCATTCCTGGTGTATTGAACATACTAGCTGGAAGTTTGTTAAAGAAAGAAGACATTGTATCAAAGAAAAGCCAAGTAAACTAAAGTGAAAGTTTTAAAATAAATACTGTGCATAATTTTAGGAACTGCAAATGAGCATACATATTACTAATCAACTTAACTAAAAAAGAATTTTAAAACTAAGATTACCAAAACCACATGCTCAACATATACTAGCAAAGGAGGGCTTATGATTTTTTTTTTTTTTTTTTAATTATGAGAGAGAGAAAGAGTGTGCGTGAGTGGGGCAGGGGCAGAAAGAAAGGGACAGAGAGAATCCCAAGTAGGCTTCATGCTCAGCAAGGAACCCGACACGGGACTTAATCTCACAACCATGAGATCATGACATAAGTGAAATTAAGAGTCAGAAGCTTAACTGACTGAGCCACCCAGGTGCCTTTTGATTTTAAACATTCTGGTTGTATTTACAATAAAATCACATCTAATGGAAAGACTAGATTCTAAAATCAATTTAAGAGGCAAAAATTAGATATGGTCAAAATTGCTACTGAAAAATCCCATAGAGTGAATAAGTCTTGGCCAATGTTTCCAAACTTTCTTTGAAAGTTTCTTCGAACTTTCTTTGAAAACTACTTTGTTAAACATATATCCAGATTTTCACTTGCTGACTAGGTAATACTCAAATACAGTAAAACCTTGGATTGTGAGTGGCTTGCTCTGAGAGTATTCTGCGAGATGAGTGAACATTTCTAATAAATTTTAACAAGTGAGGTCTTGCAATACAAGTAGCACATGACACCAAATGTCACACGATCACAACTGAGCCAATGGTTCTCTCTTTTGCTGGATTGTGGGTGACCGTCTCCCATGCTTGAATGCTTAGTCTCAGGCCACAGTGTTTGGCAGAAATCAGTGATTTTTCAGAACACTGGAAGGTGGCCACAACTGGCACTGGTGTATTTTTGTCACTTCAAAGCACCTACAGACAGTAGTCCTTTGCTTTTACCATATAAGAATAAGCTTAGGAATGCTTTGCTTCATTCTAGGTCAGGCTGCCTGCAGATAGAGACACTTTTCCTCTGCTGCCCTATTGCCAGTTACACTAAATACAGTGTATGACAAGAGCTTATTAATACTGTACTGATGTCAACATTCATGCAAGCGTATACAATGACCCCCATGCAGAAAAAGGTTGAAAAGAAAGGTGGTAATAAGGAGGAGATGATTACAGTGGAAGAAGGAAATCACTGAGAAGTACAAATGAGGTAGGCAAGTCACTGAAATTGGAGGATTTTATAAGTCGTCTACGTCTGCATCTTGTCTGCAGAGGAAAAAAAGGCAGAAGAATCTCTGACTTCAAATGAGAATAGGGAGATATATAAAATGTGCAAACAGTGCAAAATTTTGTAGAAATGCACCACCCAGGGTGGTTCAGTCAGTTAAGCATCCAACTTCAGCTCACGTCGTGACCTCTCCATTCATAGGTTCAAGCCCTGTTGGGCTCTGTGCTGACAGCTCAGACTCGGATTCTGTGTCTCCCTCTCTCTCTGCCCCTCCTCTACTTAGGCTCTGTCTCTCACTCAAAAATAAACAAACATTAAAACAAAAGGCACCACCCAAATAAGTCTGTAGCAGTGAGAGCAATGAAACCTGTTTAACAAACAATGCAATGTCACATTTCGACAAAATCCTCAGGAGGCAAAAACAAGTATCATTTGATAGGTTCCTTGTTAAAGTTGCATGAAAAGGAAAAGATTCCACTGAGCCAATAGACAGCAGTGATTCTGTTAGTGATAGTGAAAGTCTTCCTACAAAACAACCCTTCTCTCTCTTGTCTCCCTCACACCAGCCACCAAGGTTTTCAGACAGAAGTACAGATTAACTTGTTTTTCTCTGTGTTTTGTATTTTCTTTATTATATTACAGCATTGTAATCATTTTTATATGAATATTTTTGTGTTATGGAATGGATCATCTGAGCTTCCATTATTTCTTATGGGGGAATTCGATTTGATGTACAAGTGCTTTTGGTCACAAACATGTTTCCGGAATGAATTACGCTCGCAAACCAAGGTTTTACTGTATTCTCAAACTTATTATATGCAAACTTAACTCATTAGCTTTTTCATTTTCCCTTCTGCTCTCATTCCATCCAGTGTAATTTTATTAGGCTTCAAACATTTGACACTTCCTGTTTACCATTCTAGTTTATTATAATTCTGCTGGGGCAGGGGTTGGTAATAATTCTTTTTTTTCCTATTTTCTCATGTTGTTTCAGTTAGGTAGGTTATTTTCCATATCCTGGAATCTAAGAGTATTCTAATGCAAGTGTCGACAAACGAAGCCTACAGAGCAAATACGGCCCATGATCTACTTCTGTACAATCCACAAGCTAAAGATGGTTTTTACATTTTTTTAATTAAAAAAAAAAAAAAGCTTTATTTTTGAGAGAGAGAGCCTGAGCAAGAGGTGGGGCAGATAGAGGAGGACAGAGGATCCAAAGCAGACTCTGCACTGACAGTAGTGAGCCCGACGCGGTGCTCAAACTCCTCAAATGCGCGATTATGACCTGAGCTGAAGCTGGACGCTCAACCGAGCTACACAGGTGCCCCAGGTTTTTACATTTTTAAATGGTAAAAGAAACAAAACTATTTTGTGAAATGTGAAAACTATATGCAATTCAAACTTCAGCATCCATCCATGTTTTCTTGGAACACAATCATGCTCACTTATTTACAGTCTATGGCTGCTTGTGCACTACAGACGCTGAGTTGAGTAGTTCTGACAGGCTGTGTGTGCACCCCTGCCGCTCCAGACTGCTGCTCAGTGCACCACGGACCACTGTGACTCAGTTCCGCCTCACACCACATCTATTGCTGTACCATGTTGTTATTCTATTTCTATTTCTAACTAGCAGTGCATACCAATCACATAAAAACAAGAAGAAAAAGGGAGAGTTAGACTACAAATGTTGTGCTTTTAACGCACAAAGGAGCATGAAGTATTTGATCAAATGAGATGGCAAAACACTATTTTTATGCAATGACACTAAAATACAATATACTCTAACATTGATAAACTAAGTACTAATCATGGTATTTCCAAGTTGGAGGCAAGAAACAATCAGAGAAATCCAAAATTTGGGGCGCCTGGGTGGCTCAGTTGGTTGAGCATCTGACTTCGGCTCAGGTCATGATCTCACGGTCTGTGAGTTCAAGCCCCACACCGGGCTCTCTGCGGACAGCTCAGAGCCTGAAGCCTGCTTCGGATTCTGTGTCTCCCTCTTTCTCTGCCCCTTCCCCATCTTCACTTTGTCTCTCAAATAAATAAATAAACATTTTAAAAAATTTAAAAAGAAATGAATAATTTTAAATGCAGCCCTCACATCATAGCTAGATTTCTTTATACAAAGTTAAAAATGAAAATAAGGCTACAACCAAAGTTAAGTTTCCAAGTGGCTTATTTGTTAGCCAAACAAAAGAAGTGTATTAGTGGTGATTAATTTGCATGCTTAATGAAATTTTGATCACATCAGCCAAATAAACATATCCAGAAAAAATAAATTTGCTTAAATCTATTAGTCTTTCAAGAAGACAGTTTCTCAAGAGTTAAGGACACTGGGCTCAGCACCAATATTCAACTAAAAATCAATACAAATTAGGGGTGCCTGGGTGGCTTAATCAGTTGAGTGTCCAACACTTGATTTTGGCTCAGGTCAATGATCCCGGGGTGGTGGGGATTGTCCGAGTCTGGTTCTGAGCTGGGTGTGAACCCTGCTTGGAATTCTTCCCCTGGCACCCTCTCTCTCTCCCCCTCTGCACCCTACCCTATCCAAACACTCTCCCTCAAAAAAAATAAACATTTAAAAAACAGTAACAAAGTCAAGAAAATACTAATTCAATACAACCTGAAGTAGAATCAACTAAGATGTGTACATCTGATGACAAAAACATATGGAGGACTGAAAGGATTAGACATATACAAAAAGCTTATAAAAATGTAAGTTATTTAGAAACTATGGTTATTCGTGGTCTTACTCATCAGCAGGTACTCTGGAAAGTATTTTAAACTATCATGTTATTCAAGTAGTAGGAGTATAAATGGTGAACACCATTTCACTCCTGTGAACTGTACCATAGTCAATTCCATGAATTTTTATCAGAAATACCCTGATTTGCCCAACCCCAGAGCAGCAGTTTGATGGCTTGGCAGAGGTTAAGTTTTTGTTTTTTAAGAGGTAAAGTTCTACTGAAAAATTTTTTTTTTAGCTCAAGGCTAAGATTGAAATTCCTCTAAACCACTTAACCACTATTACCAAACACTGAATGACTTGGGAAATTACCTTTTGCTAGAGACTTGGTAATGTTACCCAATGAATCCAACCCCAAATCACAAGGCAAACAGCATGCAACCGTGTGAAACTTCTACTGTGGTAAGGTCATTCTGACAATAATAGAAATTGATGAAATGACAAGCAATGCTTTATACCTTCTCTTGCTGTTAGAAGCTAAAACAAGATTTCCATTCCCACAAATTGGCAGTAGATAGGTTTTTAGTTCACTCTACTGTTCCCACAGCATTTTTTGGACCTCAGTACAAGTGCAAGAAAAACTTCCACATTTCAAAATTCATTTAACTGTGTGATTAAGGTCCTACCACCCAACCTTCAATTAGAAGTTAATCTGCAGTGATATGTTGAAAGGAAAGACGAATCTAAGAGAATCCTAAAATGCTTCCAACTGATGACTAGATATTAAAACCATATACTTCTGGAATTAGTACATACTTAAGTAAAGTCTCATTACATATCACATTATTAATAGATGAATACACAATTTGATTTTGACAAGAAACATTGAACATCAACTAAGCAAAATGTCATCCTTAAGAAAAGAATCCCATTCGTATTATTAGTAAATACATATGAAAAAGTATTACACTGAATTATTATTATATTTTTATTATCGTAAAGTGTTTTGTCTCATAATATCCTCAACTTTTTTCTTGGCCCACAAGGCCTAAAGAATTACCTGGCCCTTTGCAGGGAAAATGTGCTGATTCATGCTCTGAGACTTCCTCACCTTCTAGAGTAAGTGTCGGAAATCAGAGGACCACCCACTTCTCCCAAAACCATCTTATGAGAATATAAAAACACAAAACTGCCCCTGGAAATCTTCAGTAATCCTTTCCACTATAACACACACAAGTGATTATATACCTATTTAAAGCTTCCTTTTAAAAGCTTGCAACACGAAAAGATAATTCATAAAAGCTACTTGTCACACACACACACATACACGCACGCACAAAGAAAAACAGTGTAAGAAATGTTTTCATTATTCACATAAGTGAGGACAACAAAGAAAAAAAGTGTGAGTTGTTGAGCCTACCTCCTACTCCGGGCCCCAAATTTGGTGCAGCTGAACTCTGCCCAGCACTGCCCCCCGCAGCACTGCCCCCAGTTCCCCCCACAGCGCTGCTGGTGCCACTGGAAGCTGATGAACTCTGGGAAGCCTGTGGAGCCCATGGATTGGGTAATGGATCTCTATTTTCTGTACGAGAAGGTTGACTACCTTCACCTGAGGATGTATTGCTCACCAGGGAAGCAAATGGATTACCACCAAACTGTAAATAAAAAACACAAAAACCATAAAGAATAAGGTTTTGTTTTAAATAACAGATATGGAACTCCTTTTTAATGAAAATCATATTCCCCATATAAAAGTACCTTTCAATCACACACATACTTATGTTAAAACAGGAGACCCCCCACTTCCGCCCAAGCCTCCGAGGCCAGTGCTGTCACCTGTTCTTGTGCGGCACTCAGCATCGGTTCCTGTATATCCGTGTACATGCGTCGTAAAGCATTGTATCCTCCTGGGATGCTTTCTAGGTTGCTCAAGGCTCGGTCCTGGTTTCTCATCATTTCCTGCATCATTGCTGGATTCCTGGCGAGTTCCAATGTCTAAGAAAAAGATATCCATATAAAAAGGCACCGAAATACACATGAATTAATTTACCTGTTAGCTACCACAGCTGAATTTACAAGTTTTCTAATTCCATGAATTAGTAGTTTTCAATATTTAAATCAGAAAATTATTTTAAATAATTCCTGTTGGATTTCACCTCAATGTAACATTCAAATAACATCAAGAAAGAAGCACTCTATTATTAAGTGAATCTCCTTAATTGGATTTTTTCTTTTTTAAATCTGCACAATAACTATTTATAGTGGTCTTTAAAATATAGCAGAAAATGCAAAATTCAAATAGTCCAAATTAGTGCATTGTTGAGTTTTCCTGAACAAATATTAGGATTTCTTTTTTGCAGCTTAGACACCTATAAAAGGCAAGCTCCTTAAGCATAGAAAATTAAATAAGAATGCAGTACATAATTCTTTAGTTAAATGAACTAAAATAAGTTTCTACATACTTGTCTCATAATATCTGGATTATTCAGCATATGACTAATTTCTGGATTTCTCTGTATCAACTGCTGCATTTGCGGATTGGCCATAATTAACTGCCTCATCAGGTCAGGATTTGACAGCATGCTCTGGACAAAGGGATTCTCCATGATCTGGACCATCATTTCAGGATTGGACATAAGTTGCCGCTGCATCTGGCTCTGTAGTTCAGAGAAGTTGGTAGTATTCAGACCCAAGCTACTCAGACCTGCAAGCCCTCCAAGGCCACCTAAGATAAAAGGAAAAAGACATATAAGTGAAACTCAGAAATTTTATCATTAACCTAATGGTGCTAAAACATGAAAATGCAAAACTAATGACTCAATAGTCTGTAACATAAAACCATTTTAAGAAAAAGAGAATTCCTATTACTTTCATAAATACATGTTTGATGTCTGTAATTAAAATTAGCCAGAAATTCATTCACTTTGATATTTAAGTTGAAATGATAAGACTAAAATATGAATTCCTCTGTGTGGTATATCATAATATGTTTTTGGTCTTTGTCCCAGATTCCTGGCACAGAGATCTTAAAGGCCTTAGAATTTCCAGAATTAAAGGGAGAGTCTTGTTAATATATTTTAAGCCCCTTTAGATCACACATGATTTATGCGATTTAGGGTGGGGCACCTAGACAGGCTTAGAATGGGCGGTCACCAGAGAGACCCAGTGACAGAAGAGTTGATACTTCCAGACCCACACACCAACCTCCAGGAAGGAGAGGAAAAAGGGCTAGATTAAAGGCTGAGCTCTGTAAAAACTCTTGAGTAGTGAGATTCAGAGAACTTCCGTGAACACTTCTCTAGGGTGATATGACCAGACCTACCCTACTATTCCACACCCCCATAGTTTGTCCTATGCTTCTCTTCCATTTGTTTATTTCTGAATTGTATCCTTTATAATAATAAACTAGTTAACATAAGTGGTGTCTTCTTGAGTTTTGGGAGCCATTCTAGCATTATCAAACCTGGAGGGGAATTGTGTGAGAATCCCCAGTTTATAGCCTGCAGGTCAGACCAACAGGTGGTACAGACCTAGACTGGTATCTGAAGCAGAGGCAGTCCTGGACTAGTCCTTTAAACCTGTGGGATCTGACGCTAACTCCAGGTAATTACTGTCAGAACTGAACTAGTAGACACCCAGATGGTATTGGGAGAATTGGCTGGTGTCAGAGAAACAGCACAGAATATGCCCACTCAAAGAAGAGATGAAAAATATATACTGGATTATAGTTCTAAATGATCTCTTTCCAGAAAAGTGGTTTAAGTTTAACAAGTAAAATTCACCTATAAACCCTGGTTAGAACAGAGCTGCTGCCAATCAAGGAGAGAAAAAGCCAGGACATACAATGGAAACAGATGTCTCTTTAGAAGAATTAAGACATGGAGAAACCTAACAGATCCAAGAAGATGACTGGGTGCTTATCATAAAATGCTAACTTTGTAAAATTATATAACCTACCAATGCACTCATTCAAGAAAGTCAAAACAGGGAATAAGTGCATGGGGTGGGATACAGAAGAGGTATGGAAAGAGATTTAGTGGGGGAAAAGGTAGTAGTTTGAGAGGCAAAAGAAGAGTTTCTGCATTTGTTTTCTTTCGTTTCCCGAGAAGACACAAACAGGCTAATGTACTTAGAGAACATCAGGTAGTATCAAAGAGACGGGCTGAATACAAGAAGTGGAATTCAGAAGTGCTGAAGGTCTTAAGAGTCACCAAGATACAGGAGGATGATGTCACTTGGGTAAAATAAGTAGAGGAAGAGACGACAAGATGGAACTCTGTGGAATAGTACCAACCAGAAAAAAAAAAAGAGACCCCAAAATGAGACAGAAAAAAAAAAAACTCTCAGAAAATTAACCAGGGAAAAACAGTAATAAGAGTTAAAGGAAACTTCAAGGAGAGACTAGCTAGCTTTAGAAGACTGAATTAAAACAAAATTATGTCACTAAATTTTGTAAGCTAAGTAGTCAGTGATGACCTTATGCAAGGAATTTTCAGTGAATTGATGGGGGAAAAATAGAACACACCAAACTTAGTGAAAGGAAAATACAGACAGAAAACAGAAAATGCCTCTTCCAAAGACAGCTAAGAAGGGAAGTGAAGGAAAGGGTGGTGGTGGCATCCTGCAGCATTTACATCCAGGACAGACCTTCAAGAGAACAGGCACCAAGATGAAAAGCTAATGTATGATATAGGCTAACTGGAATAACTGATGAAGAAAAGCAACTGAGAGAAGAGGGGAAGGAATGAGACTGGAAATGAAGGAAACAGGGAGATTTATGGCCTTAAATTAACTAAAAGTTGGTCTGAGCTTCAATTTCTTTAAAATACCTTTAAAATGAGGAAAGAGGGGAGAGATTTACCCCAACAATACTGTTCATGACTCTGAACATGAAATCATCTCATCCTAATCTCTCCAAATTGTTCATGTCAATAATTTTGTCATCTAAAACATACCAAAAGAAACACATTCAATCTATAATCATTTTTAGAAAACAAGAGCAGTAGGGGCGCCTGGGTGGCTTAGTTAGTTAAGTGTCCGACTTTGGCGCAGGTCATGATCTCATGGTTCATGGGTTTGAGCCCCATGTCGGGCCCTGTGCTGCCAGCTCAGAGCCTGGAGCCTGTTTCAGATTCTGTTTCTCCCTCTCTCTCTGATCCTGCCCTGCTCACGCTATCTCTCTCTCTCCCTCAGAAATAAATAAAACATTAAAAACATTTTTTTAATAAAAAAAAAGAAAACAAGAGCAGCAAAAATGTAAAAGTTTAAATTAAAAAGAAAAAAGAAGAAAGGCAAATGTGAATCCCTGCCATGCCCTAAAATGTTTCCCACATAGTTGGCAAAGAATTAAATTATTAAAAAACTTTCTCTGGAAGGAAGGAAAGGTATAATCCTTGATAGGTAAAAACTGTACGTATTTTTTAAAATGTCATTTCAAAGTACTATTGTATTTATCATACAACTTAAGAACCGAAAGAAGCAGCGAGCCATTTATCTATCTAGTTCAACGTCTAGTTCAACATCTGCTGGTTTCATAATACTTGCTTTTCCCCAACAAAACCTTCCACAGAACCTCAGTATAAAACTAATGCAAGAAAATGGTTTTGGGGGCACCTGGGTGGCTCAGCTGGTTAAGCAACTGACTACTGATGTGGCTCACATCATGCTCTCATGGTTCAGGAGACTGAATTTCATGTTGGGCTCTGCGCTGATAGCAGCAAAGCCCGCTTAGGAATCTCTTTCTCCCTCTCTCTCTGTCCCTCTCACTACCTGCGCACACTCAATAAATACATACATACATACATAAATAGATAAACTAACTAACTAACTAACTAACTAACTAACTAACTAACTAACTAACGGTGCCTGGGTGGCTCAGTTGGTTAAGCATCTGCCTTCAGCTCAGGTCATGATCTCAGAGTTCACGGGTTCAAGCCCTGCATTGGGCTCTCTGCTTTCTGCGCAGAGCCTGCATTGTGTCCTCTGTCTCCCCTCTCTGCCCTTCTCCTGCTAGTTCTCTCTCAAAAATAAAATAAAATTAAAATCAATAAACAAACATTAAAAAGAATAAAAGGAAGGAAAAGGAAGAAAAGAAAAAAGAAAAAGAGAGAAAGAGAGAAAGAGAGAAAGAGAAAGAGAAAGAGAAAGAGAAAGAGAAAGAGAAAGAGAAAGAGAAAGAGAAAGAGAAAGAAAGAGAGAAAGAGAAAGAAAAAAGGTTTTGGCTGATGCAGGAGCTCCTTAACCAATCCACTTACACCCAGGCCCCAGCCCTCCTCTGTGTGTTTAAGACACAGTTGTGGTCTGAGTCCTTCATCTTACAAATAAGAAAATTATATTCAGGGAGTTAGATTGTGATCGACAATTAGCTAATCTTCCTCAGATTCAACTATGTGGCAGATAAGATACACATACACTACATCACTTTCATTATTTAAAAAAAAAAAAAAAAGCCACTTATTTACCATTTATTAAATGCAAACGTAAGCTAACCCAGCACATCTGTATTTCTACCTACCTTTTTAATACCTACAATTAAAGAAGTAAGTGATAGAAGTTACTGTCACTGTTGTGGAAATGATTTAATGTTTAATTCTATTTTATCCAAAGCTATCCTTGGTGAAAAGGAGTTTTTTCCCTATTGCTATACAAGAAATAAAGATACTTACCTAAACCAAAAGGGTTGCTAGTGGTGGAACCAGATGTGGAATTAGTAGTAGGAGCTGATGACGTGGTAACATTGCTTCCACTGGTATTTGTTTGTTGAGCTGAATGATCTTGAGGCCTAGGAAAAGTAATCAAATCATGGTGTAAACAGTGGAGCTAATTATTTTTAAAAGAACCTCTGAAATCCAGAATTCTCGGAAATAAAGTGTAAGTTTTCAGACCAATTCAAATTACAAAGTAGATACCCTGAGATAACAGCATTAAGAACTATAAAGAAACAGTAAAACCTTATACAATTTAAACTACCCTTCAACTGCCCCTCCTCCTCCAGTATATGTACATAAATATTTCACTACTTTCAATCATGATAATGTTAAGATAAGGAGATAGTCACCTCACAGAAGAGAAATCAACGACCAGTAACACCACAAAGCTTGACTACGTAAGTGACTTTTAAAAGTTTATTTATTTTGAGAGACAGACGGACAGACAGCATGAGGAGGGCAGGGACAGAGAGAGACTATCCCAAGCAGGCTCTGTCCCATCAGTCTGATGAACCTCGAGGTCCTGACCCAAGCTGAAGCCAAGAGCCAGATGCTTAATCTACTGAGCCACCAAGGCGCCCCACAAATAACTTTTTATCTACCTCCTTCTAAGTTCTTGAGGACGAGGGGGTGGGAAGCAGTTCTATTGAGCCTCTTGAAATTGTTAAAAGAAATAAAAAGACCTCACCAACAACAGGCTGAAAAATCAATATCAGTAATATTAATATTATCTTTAGGTTAAAAAATAAAGATACTTTATTGGAAACCGTTTCCAAGTGATACCAGTTAAGAGTTCCGAATCTCACTCACTTCTTCTTTCATGGATGCTAAGATGTATAGTTTTTTCATTATAACACTTCTGAAATCAAGATTTATCTTATAACTGCTGACAACCAGTCGTCAATTGCCATGCCTGCACAACCAGTCGTCAATTGCCATGCCTGCACATATGTAGTCTACAGATTTCTACATGACTTCAAACGAACAATTATACTAGACATGCTGTATTTAACAGCACATAAAGTTTCTTCAGAAAGATTTCACCACTAAATGATAGTAATGAAGTTACTCTGTACACAGAAAAGCATAGAAACAGGAAAAGGAGGAGAGAATTTTGTATCAGTGAAGCAAATATTTGTTGTTGGGGGGAAAACCAGCATAAAAATTTGCAGAATGGGCATCAGTAGCTTGGAAGAAACTCCTGAAGAAAATACTGCAGCCATCTTTTATGAAATGCAGGACCACAAACTCTCTACAGTGCAAACTCTCATCACATGTGAAAAAACCTGAATACTTAGGATGAAATCAAAACGTGATTCAAAAGAATCACTCTATGTGAAGTAGTTTTAGGAAGAATTTAACCAATTTATTTCAGGTATATTTTCTCAATGTATGCAGAAGAGCGATATCGATAAAATACCATATCCAAAAAGAAGTCTAAAAGAGCTCTTTCACTAAATATAAAAATTTCAAGTGAAAAGAAAATCTAACAGATTGGCAGTATTTTTTCTTAATGATACACAGTAAAAAGATCTCTTAAAAATTGATAGTGAAATATGGCTACTCATTTGTGGTTTGCCAAGGAGATGAGACACCCCTGAACTTGTCCAAAAATCTCCCTTAAAACAAAAAGCATAGCTAAAAACATAATTTGTTCTATAATTCAAATAATTTAGATATGACTGAATATTGAGGAAGTCTCTAAAATATCAAATGTGTAAGCATCAGCATTACTGAATCACATTCTTTTTGGGGGGGGGGGGATTTCTAACCAACAGCAACAAATAAATGAATTTTAATCGATTTGAATAGTAATGGCAGAGAAAGACATTTAAAGACTGGTTAATTTTTAAAAAGAATTACAGTTGACTCGAACAACACGGATCTGAACTGTACAGGTCCAATTATAGTTGGATGTTTTCCAATAAAGACAATATAGTATTATAAATGTATTTTCTTAACATTTTTTTCTCCAGCTTATAGTATGAAAGCAATATGTAATACATATAACATACAAAACGTGTTAATCAACTGCTGATGTAAGGCTTCCAGTCAACAATAAGCTATTAGTAAAGTTTTGGGGGAGTCAAAAAGTATACTCTAATTTTTGACTGCTCTTTAAGAGTCGTTGGCCCAAACACCTGCATATAAATCTTTATTCACAGTTGAAAGCTCTATGTCTTCTAAAAACATACCTGTTTTGTGTTTTGATGACAAGGTGAACAGTAAGTCCATCGTGAATTCCATGCTGACTCAAAGTATCTTGATCTTTTAAAATTTTTCCAGCAAATATCAACACAAGTTGGTCAGTATGTGATTTGAAACGTTTAGAGATTTCTTCCTTGAACTAAGATAAACAAAATGAATATTATTACAGGTGTTTGCACAGCACTACCCAGTCTAGTTTCTACTAGTACCTCAAAAAGGTCCCTACTACAGATATGGCCAACAATTCAAACAATATAAAGATACATCTTTTCTCTGTCAGTATCTTGATCCTAGTGGGAAATGAGTACTAACATTTCACTCATCTCTAACACCAAGGTTTTATTTTAAGTACACATATCCAATATTCAACTTTCTGCTAAGGCCTAACAGTTCATTTCTCCCCAATATCCTTGTTCTCTCTGTATCAATGGTGCTAAATGTAGTTCAAGTCAAGCATAGCTTTAACCCAGTTTATAATAATCTATGCCTCAGATGTCCGTCTCCAGTCCTGCTCCTTTCCAGCTGAATACATATAGAGCCACTGTCATATGCCTGGCTTTCTATACTTACTTTCCTTTTTTTAAACATTTATTAACAAGTATCCACACACACACACAAATATTATCCATATGCAAAGATACAGAGCAAAAGTCTTTCCCTCAAGGAAAACAGTTCCATAGCATTAGTCAAATACACCACAAAGTATAGAAAGGAAGTACAAAGGCAGTAAAAGAAAGCTTTCCAGGGGCGCCTGGGTGGCTCAGTCAGTTAAGTCTCCAACTTCAGCTCAGGTCATGATCTCACAGTTCGTGGGTTTGAGCCCCACGTCAGGCTCTGTGCTGACAGCCATCTCAGAGCCTGGAGCCTGTTTCAGATTCTGTGTCTCCCTCTCTCTCTGACCCTGCCCTGTTCACGCTGTCTCTNAAAAAAAAAAAAAAAAAAAAAAGCTAGCTTTCCAGTGAATAAAAAAGATTTGGAAGTAGCCAAGAAAACCTGAAGAAAGAGTTCCCAGGGACAAGAATAACTTGCAGAAACAGAAAAAGATCCATCCCATAAATACACACACACATACACCCTTATCTATTCTGTTAGATCAGTATTTTCACATATTTTTATAAAAATCAGCTATGTGCTTAGGCTTTACTCCATTGTCCACATCAGGACATACGAGTAGGACAAGGAATCTACATGAACAAACTACCTCAGGGAATCAGTCCAAATTCAGAAAAGAAATATATCTTAAACCACTCTACCCCAATACCCTACAGAAGTGAGTCTCAGCAGATGATGGCACTATCACCAAGGGAGTATTTTGGAAATATAAGGGGGTATTTTTGGTTGTCATGAATGGAATGACACATTAAAAACTTTTTAAAAATGTTTATTTAATTTTGAGAGAGCATGGGCAGCGGAGGGGCAGAGAGAGAAAGAGACAGAAAATCTGAATTAGACTCTACAATGACAGCACAGAGCCTAACGTGAGGCTCGAATACACAAGCCGTGAGATCATGACCTGAGCCAAGTTGGCAACTCAACCGGCTGAGCCACCCAGGCACCCCCACATGAGATAATTTCTGAGAGTTTATAAAATCTTGCAGAAGGCAGGGAAGGGGAAGTGTAGAGAGATATGAATAAAACAAGATGGGCTGTATGTCAATCATTGTTAAAAATGAGAAGCACATATCACACTCTACCTTTGTGTAGGAATGAAATTTTCCATAATCAAATTTTCCATAATTTCCATAACTTCATAATGCTTACAACATTAATTGTAAGCAACTGTTTTTTTTTAAATTCACAAAGATAATGCAAAATTATGCTGCAGTAATAAATATTTTGGAGCTTTTCCATCTGAGCTCTCCTTCATTTGAAAATATATGATTTTTAGTCCTTTTATTTACGATATGCTATTTCCAAATAACTAAAAAATCTTTGTTAAAACACCAAATCCATAATTTGGCCAATCAGTAATTTAACCATTCTATTACTGACATCTCATTTCTCCCTTTGGTAGCTACTAGAAATAACAATGCACTAAGCAGCAGAACACGTGGTTTTCTAAGGACTGAATGAGAATGTATGTAAAATGCAAGCATCAGGCACACTGATGGGGGTCAATAAATAGTAGCTACTACTGTGCCAGCTTTTTAAATCCTCAATAACTCTGAGATAGAGCTTTTAATCCTATTTCAGATACTGAAACAAAGAGAGGTTCAAGGTTCAATATGGCCCTCTCCTCTCGGTGACTTGGCTAATAAACTGCCAGGTTAGGATTCAAACCTAAGTTTGACCTAAGGACCCATCTACCCAGCTAAACAATAATCTATTTCATATGTAAAATGAGATTTAGATTTGTGTTTCTTAACCTTGAAGAAAATCTTACCTTTTCAGAATCTTTAATACCTTTCAAATGTCATTCTGAAACAGTTTGTCTAACCTATAATTATATAGCATTTTAGCATATTTCAGGATTGAAGGTAAGGTGCCAGACTAAAGAAACACATCTACAGTTACATTCTGTCAAATCCCCACTAAAACAGTAAAGAATTTTTTAATGCTTTAAGGAGGTATAACTCACATACCATACAATTTGCCCATTTAAGATGTACAGTTCAATGGCTTTGAGTATATTCGCAGATATATGAATCATCACCACAATTTTAGGACATTTTCATCTTCTCTAAAAGAAACCAGTACCCTTCAGCTATCACCTCCCTATCCCCCACATCACCGCAACCCTTAGGAAAACACTAATCTACTTTCTATCTCTGTACATTTCCCTATTCTTGACATTTCACGTAAATGCAATTATGTAATATGTGGTCTCTGTAACTGGCTTCTTTTACCCAGCATGTTTTCAAGGTTTATTTATGTTGTAGCCTGTATCAATATTTCACTTCTTTTTACAGCCAAATAATATTCCATTGTTTATTCATTTTGTTTATTCATTCATCAAATGATGGGCATTTGAGTCGTTTCCACCTTTGTTTGGGCTCTTATAAATAATGCTGCTATAAACATTTTTTAAGTTTTTGTGTAGAAGTAGGTCTACATTTCTCTTGGGTATATACCTAGATGTAGCATTACTGGGCCATATGGTAACTCTTTGTCTAACCATTTGAGGAACCACCAGAGTGTTATCCTAAGTGGCTATACCACTACACATTCCCACCAGCAGTGTATAAAAATAAGGGTTCCAATCTCTCTATATCCTCACTAATATTTATTACCTGACTTGTTAATTATGGCCATCCTGGGGGTGTTGACTGGCATTCCCCTGACAGCCAATAACACTGAATATCTGTTCGTGTACTTATTTATATATTTTCTTTGCAGAACTATTTATCTAAGTGCTTTGCCCTTTTTAAAATTGACTTGTCTTTTTATTAAGGAGTTGCAAAATATCATTCTGTAGTCCAGATACAAATCTCTTTCAGAGATACGATTAGCAAAATGAGGTGACAGAACAAATTGAGACCTTTTAGTCTCCAATGGAAGACAATTTTAAAGCTGGACATCAGCTCGGAACCTGGGTCAATTAATTTAGCAGACCCAAGAGACCTGAACCCTGAACTAGCAGTGCAGAAAGCTAATAGCTCAATCAGTCCCCAGCATATGCAGAATTCCCAGAAGACCAATACTGGTACCACCAGAAGCTGAGGGCAGGGGGTAATGAAGTGAGAGATGCCTAAGGCCTAAAACAAGGAAAGTTACTTCAAAGTCTTACAAGCAGACGCATCTTCACTTCACACTAAACAAGCAAGTGCTCTTCCTCAAACCCTTTTAACAAAAGACTGGCGGATTTTTCCTTCTCTAGAGAGGAAACAGAGTCGTTGGACTATAGACTCCACAAAGCACACTGAAAGCAGGAGTACTTACTAAAATGAAGATTAAACACAGACCTACTACATGCTGAGCCTTTCCCCCTTCACCTCACATCGATGGAACAAAGCTGGAGGGGGGAGGAGGATCTTCACCATCAGGCAGGAAGATTTTAATATTATAGTGTCTCCAAGGAGAATCTAACTATCATAAAAGAAAGAAACTTAAAGCTACTGACATAAAAGTTTTTCCCAGTTCCCCAAGAGCAGTGGTACCTACCTAATAGGGGTGGGTGCCCCTATCAACTCTGGGAAGCATTTTGCAAAGTCTGAAGACATTTCTGCTTGTCACAATAGGGGTATTAAGTACCACTGGCTTCTGATGGGTAGAGACCAGACATGCTGCTAAACACCCTACAATGGACAGGACAGCCCCAACAACAAAGAACTATCCAATTCAAAATGTCAGTAATGACAAGGTTGTAAAACTCCACCAGGGCTGTAGTTCTCAAAGCACTGGACCCAAATGAGCAGCATTCACCATTACTAGGTTAACTTGGTGGAAATGCACATTCTCAGTCCCCACCTCATACCAACCAAATCAGAAACCCCAGGGATGGGGCTCAGCAATCTACAGTCTAACCAGCCTCCAAGATGATTCTGATGTACACCTAAGTGTAAGGACCACTGCCTGCTCTAGGTATAACAAATGCTCCCCAAAAATGTAGATGATTAAGAAACAAATGTCATCAAAAGGATACAACCACACACACACAAAAAGTCCTCATCAAGTAAGTTATTAAGGAAAAAAAAGCAGAGAAGAATCTGTAGATGAAAATGAAACTTTTTTAAGTACACAAGGAACACTCACCAAGACAGACCATAAACTGGGTAATAAAAAAAAAAAACCCTGGAAGGGCACCTGGGTGGCTCAGTAGGTTAAGTGTCCGACTTTGGCTCAGGTCATGATCTCATGGGTCCGTGAGTTTGAGCCCTGCTGGGCTCTGTGTTGACAGCTCAGAGCCTAGAGCCTGCTTTGGATTCTCTTTCTCTC
>NW_024081000.1:997332-1000973 GCF_003009895.1 Hyaena hyaena
CTCTCTCTCTCTCTCTCTCTCTCTCTCTCTCTGCCCCTCCTCCACTCACAGTCTGTATCTCTCAAAAATAAATATTTAAAAAAAAAAACGTTGGAAATTTAAAATAATTGAAATCATGTAAATGTATTCCCTGACAATACTGGAATTACACTAAAAATCAACAACAAAAGATATCAGGAAAATCCCTAAGTTAAACAAAATACTTCTAAATAGGGTCAAAAAGGAAGTCTTGAGCAGAAATTTGAAAATATTTCCAACTAAATGAAAATGAAACTACAATATGTCAAAACTGGTGCAATTCGGCTAAAGCAATATGTAGGGAAATTTATAGCATTCAAGGCTTACATTTAAGAAGATCACAAATCAGTAACCTAAGTTTTAATGTTTAGAAACTCAGAGCAAATGAAACCCAAATAAGGAATATAAATAAAAGAAATCAACAAATCAAAACAGAGAAAAATCTTTTAAAATATCAGTCAAATTGATAAGCCTCAAGCTAGATTGACCAAGAAAACAAAGACAAGACATAAATTAACAAAATCAGGAACAATAGAAGGGAAAGACTATAAACTTCACAGATAGTAAAAGGATAAGGGACACTCCTGACGCACGTGGCAACTTTGATCACATGAACCAATTTCTTCAGAGTCAAGCTACCAGAACTCATTTAATCTCTTCTGAAAATACAAGAAGGAACAATGATCAACTCATTTCATGAGGCCACTACCCTAACGTCAAAATCAGTAAACAAACTATAGATATCCCTCATGAACAAAGATACAGAAATCCTCCACAAAAACACTAGCAAATCAAATTCAACACTAACCAATGTAATTCACTGTATCAAAAGAAGATAGAAGAAACTCATACAATTTTATCTGTCAATAGTGAAAAAGCATGTGACAACATTCATTACAAAACTCTCAGCAAATTAGGAATAAAAGGGAACTGGGGCGCCTGGGTGGCTCAATCAGTTGGGCGTCCAACTTTGGCTCAGGTCATGATCTTGTGGTTCGCAAATTCAAGCCCCTCACAGGACTCTGCGCTGACAGCTCAGAGCCTGGAGCCTGGTTCAGTCTCTGTGTCTCCTCTCTCTCTGCTTCTCCCTCACTCATGCGCGTTCGCTTGCTTCTAGCTCTCTCAAAAATTAATTAAAAAAATTTTTTTAATTAAAAAAAAAAAAGAAATAAAAGGGAACTACTTAGACCTGATAAAGTGCATGTAGGAAATATCTGCAGTTACTATCATACTTAACAGTGAACAACTGAATGCCTTCCCACTAAAATCAGGAGCAAAGCATGGATGTTCCCCACCTTTCCGCCCTGCAAATCACCACTACTCTACTCAACATGGTATTGAAAGTCCCAGTCAAGGCAACAAGGCAGGAAAAGAAATAATGACACAGTGGAAAAGAAAAACAACAACAAAAAGCAATTTATCAGTCCCTTGCAATGTATGAGCCTCACCTGCATCCCACTTCAAAAAGAAATCTTTTTTAAAGTTTATTTATTCTGAGAGAGAGAGAGAGAAAGGAAGGAAGGAGGGAGACAGCACAAGCTGGGGAGAGGTAGAGAGAGAATGAATCTCAAGCAGGTTCCCCGGTGTCAAGCTCAGAGCCGGACACAGGGCTCAAGCTCATGAACCATGAGATCATGACCTGACTTGAAACCAAGAGTCACTTCACCGACTTAGCCACCCAGGTGCCCCCCAAAAGAAGTCTTTTTAAGTGAATGAGAAGACAAGCGAGACTGGCAATTATTTGCAAAAGACCTATCAGATAAATGACTGTTATCCAAAATACATGAAGAACTAAAACTCAACAGTAACAACCAATAAAACTACCCTGATTTTTTTTTTAAAATGGGCAAAAGACTTTAACAGACACCTCACCAAAGATGATATACAAAATGCAAACAAGGCTATGAAAAGATGCTCCACACCGTATGCCATTAGAGAACAAAAAAGTAAAACAAGGCGATCGCACCATACTCTTACTGTACGCAAGGATGTGGAACAGGAACTCTCATTCATGCTGATGATGTACCATCTGGTTCAGTCACTTTGGAAGACAGTTTGGCAGTTTCTTATAAAGCTAAACATACTCTTAACCATTTCATCCAGCAATCATGCTCCTTGGCATTTACCCAAGGAAGTTAAAAACTTATGTCCACACAAAAGGAGAAAATCAGAAGCTAAGCAGTATTGACAAATGATAAAAGCTGCAAATGTATGTCTACACAAAAAACCTGCAAAAAGAGATGTTTATAGTTTTATTCATTACTGTCAAAACTCAGAAACAACCAAGATAACTCTTCAGGTGAATAGACAAATAAATTGTGGGACAGCCAAACAATGGAATGTTATTCAGTGCTAAATAGGTATGTATTTATAAAATCGTGAAGACATGAAAGAACCTTAAATGCCTATTAGCCAAGTCAAAGAAGCCAATCTGAAGAGGCGACATATTGTATGATTCCAACAATATGACATTCTAGCAAAGGTAAAATTATAAGGACCAGTGGTTGCTAGGAGTTAGGAAAGGATGACAAACGGGCAGAGTGCCTGTCATTAAACATTTGTCAATCCCACAGAATGTAAAAACACCAAGAGTGAATCTGAGACTACAGAGTTTAGGTGAAAATGATGTGTTGGTGGAGGTCCATCCACTGTAATGTACTACTGTGCAGTGGGACACTGACAGTATGGGAGGTGGGAGGGGGTGGAGCAGGGGTTATGGAACCTCTACTTTCCATTCAATCTAAAACTACTCTAAAAGATACATTTTTTTTTGGAAAAAAGTTAAAAATCTATAATAAATTCATGCTATCATTATACCAAAAAAATAATTTTGTGACAACAGGGAAATTTTGAACTGAATGCATTAAGGAATTATTCACTGGTAAGGTGGGATAATATATTTATTGTTTTAATTTTTATCATTTTTTATATTTTTATTTTTTAATGTTTTTCATTTATTTCTGAGAGAGAGAGACAGCGTGAGCAGGGGAGGGTCGGGGGGGGGGGGGGGACACAGAAACTGAAACAGGCCCCAGGCCCTGAGCGAGCGGTCAGCACAGAGCCTGTTGCAGGGCTTGAACCCACAGACTGAGATCATGTCCTGAGCTGAAGTTGGGACGCTTAACTGACTGAGCCACTCAGGTGCCCCGGGGGATTGTTGCTTTCTGATTTCTTCCTAGATTGGTGCACTGTGTTTGTATTACTTGTGTAATGAAAAAAAGTGTTTTAAGAAAAACATTCCTGATAATGACAGACTAGTACAATTGATTGGATTCAAACCAAACAGCCCAATAATGGACACTTACATATAAAATGCCACGAGTCCAGGGAAGTAAAGAATCATCTCTAAATTAGGAATCAAGGAAAGCTTCATGCAGGCAGTCAGATTTGAGCATGGTCTTTGAAATGGGTGGGATTTTTTATACTCAGAGATTAAAGGGGTATTTTAAGTGGAGGGAAAGCCATAAGACCAGGGCATGTCCAGGAACAGAGTCCAGTTTGGCTGGAGCATACAGTACATATAGCGGAAGGGACAGATAAGACTAGCACCAGCGTGGGGGCACTTGAATGTCAGGCCACAGAGTTGAAGCTTAGAGATGGGTGATGGGGTGGGGGTGGGGGGG
>NW_024081000.1:1001666-1046052 GCF_003009895.1 Hyaena hyaena
AAAAAAAAAAAAAGATATACCTAAACCGTAAAGAAAAAGAAAAAAAAGAGAAGGGGTGTAACCAAAGAAAATTAGTGAGGCTATTCTAATCAACAAAATAGGCTTTAATACAAAAGCAACTAGGACATTTCAATATCCTCAAGTGCTCAACTCACAAGATAAAGCTTATAAAAAATAGACAAATCCAAAAGTAGTACAGTAAGATATTAGCACATTCACCTCAGTTACTGATAGAAAACAGCCCAAAAAACCCTACCCCCCCACCATAATTTGAACATAATTAACAATTGGAATGTATAGAACACTGCACTCAACAACTGCAGAATATACATCTTTTTAAAGTAACTTTGTAAAATTAAACATCATGTTGTACCATAAAGCAAGTCAACATATATTTCAAGTTAAAATCTTTCCAAACATGTACTATGACCACATGCAAATTAAACACTACCATGTAATAAACAGTACCAAAAAGGGAAATCAATAAAGTTTTGGTTCAACTGGAAAAGAGTTCCTAAGTGGTACCCAAAAAGATGTAACCATTAAAAAAAAATGCACAATAAATTGAACTATCATTAACAGAGATAAGCAACAGAGAGAAAATACCTACAACATCAACAACCAAGAGAGCTTGAATCCAGACTTTATAAAGGATGTGTACTAATCAGCAAGTCAAAACCCAATTAAAAAATTATCCAAAGACTAAAACAAAAAGTTTACAAAATAAAAGCTAAATGGCTAACACACAGGAAAAGATCCTAATCCTAGTTAATTAACAATCAGGTAACTTAAAATTAAAACCAGTGATACACTCGCAGAATGATTCGACTTAAAAGACCAGTAGAATGTTGTAGAGGATGTAGAGCAACTGGAATCCACATACGTTACTGGCAGAAACATAAATTGGTATGTTTTGGAAAAATATTTTCAAGTAGGAGCTGAATCTATGCTTACCATACTGACCCAACAATTTCACTTACGGTATTTTATCTAACAAATTTTGCTATACCAAAAGACATGTTCAAGGAAATTCAAACCAGTATTCTTTGTTATTAGCCCAAAACACTAAGCAATCCAACTGTTCTTTAACTATAGAACAATTGTGGTATACTTAACAAGATATTACACACAAATGACAACAAATGAACTACAGCCACATGTCATCATGGATCCTTCAATGCAGAGCAAAACCCAATCACGAATGAAGATAAGCTGTGTGATTTCATGTATATATAAAATTTATATAAAGGGAGAGGCAAAATCCATAATGTCATAAGTGAGGATAGTGGTTACCTTTGGGAGAAGGTGGTGATTATAAGGGATCGATTACAAGGTGACTTCTGAGGGATTGGACCTTCGGGCTAATACATGAAACTGTACATTCATGATGGGTGCATTCTCTGTACTTTACGTCAATTAAAAATAGGTTTAAAAGTTTACTGTGAATGCCCTACACATAAGAAACAGCAGGAAATCAAAACATAGGAGACCAACTTTCCTGGGCATTCCAATTTCAAATGACTCAACTGGCCAGGAAGCTAACATGTATACCTTGTCTGTGGTAGGTCATCTGAAAAGAACTGAAGATGAAGATGCTCTAGTTTTAGGTAGTAGACCAGAGTAGATATAAGACATAGAAATCACAACAGAGATGATCACCCAAAAATAAGACCTGGTCACCCATGAGCATCATATCTGGCAAAGACACTTAGGACAGGTTATACAAAACAGTCATAACCTCAAAAGCTTATAGAACAGCAGTGAATAGTTCACTTGAGCCCTTAGTAATATTTAAGGACTGGAATCTTCCTAACATCTGTATCTGAAGGATAATCAGAACTTTCTGGACAGACTAGATGCGTGATACACCGTTGAAAAAGCATTTACATGAATCATTATTTGATTAAGCAGCAAAAATGTGCCTGGCACTATACACACATTATCTCATTCAATCCTCACAACAAAACCTCCAGAAACCAAACCAGTCCTGACAGACCCATTAAAAAACACTTTCTCTCACAGAATTCAAGCACTGTTGAAATAGGATTCTCCGTAGAACTCTTGGTTCTCAGAGGCACCTGAGGCCAATTCAAGTAGGAGATCAAAGCACTTCATAGTCAAACTTGGAAAACATTATGTTAGAAATGGTGACAGAGTTCAACTATACCTCTAGTACTATACAAAGAGAAACTATAGAATCTACCAATCATAATCCAGTTCTTATAAAAATAAATTTTAATTTTGAATCAATGTCAAACAACTGAGATATAAGAACCACTATAAACCCAATGAAGAGATTAGTCTAACACTACAGAAGACTAAAGTGACTTTTTTTTTTTTTAATATTTTTATTTATTTCTAGGAGAGAGAGAGACAGCGTGAGCAGGGGAGGGTCAGAGAGAGAGGGAGATACAGACTCTGAAATAGGCTCCAGGCTCTGAGCTGGCAGTCAGCACAGAGCCCGACGCGGGGCTCGAACCCACGAACCGCGAGATCATGACCTAAGCGAAAGTCGGACGCTTAACCGACTAAGCCACCCAGGCGCCCCTAAAGTGACTATTCTAAATAAATTACCCAAAGCTTGGAATAAACTAGCAAAAGCCAAGGTATTAACAATTCACTTCAGCTGCCTGCCACTCCATTTAAAATAAAAGTGAATAAACCTTACTTTTTTAATTGTACCATTTCAAACAGCTATGATATGCTTTTCCAACACTGTATGCTGTATTTTAGAAAACTCTAATCCAAATATGATCAATGTTAAACAACGTTATGTTTTATTAAAGGGCCAAAAACTCTGCATACTTCAGATTTTCTTAAACTCCTATTCTGCACCATTTACGTAGAGGGCAATAGTTTCAGCTTATAGTGGCTTCAAATTTTCCAAAATATTTCTAACATTTGAAGTTTTACCTCCATGTCTGTTTTATTTACTACACTTTCACTGAACAAGAGAAAACCACAGGGTAAGCGTTATTGACAGAAAAATAAATACGAGAGCCTGGGTGGCTCATTAGGTTAAGCGTTCAACTTCAGCTCAGGTCACAATCTCACGGTTCATAAGCTCAAGCCCCATGTTTGGTTCTGTGCTGACAGTTCGGAGCCTGGAGCCTGCTTCAGATTCTCTCTGATTCGCGCGCGCTCTCGCTCTCTCTCTCTCTCTCTCTCTCTCTCTCTCTCTCCCCCTCTCTCCCTCGGTCCCTCCCCCACTTGTGCCTGGTCTCTCTCCCTCTCTCAAAAATAAACAAACATTAAGAAAAATAGCAATCTTGAAATTGTCAAAGCTGTTTTAGACAGTCCACAGATACTATTCCTCTGCAGCAACATAAAACTTATGTAACAAATTATATAAAATGTTTCCATCTATCTAGGGAAGAATCTTCTCCATATAGAAAAGATTTTTGTAATTTCCTTTAGTTATTTCTAGACTATCTAGATAGATATTCCTATTTTTGTCTTCAGGCCCACGTGGCAACCACTAACTCAAAATGAAAAATATATGCTAGCATAGGCCTCTAAAGATCCATATTCCCTAGAAGTTTCCAATTCTTCTCTTGCATTGACAACCTACAGTAATAACCAATAGGCCAAACCGTTGAAAACTTACAAGAACTAGACATTTTACCAATAACCAGAAGAATCAAAATTCTAACATGCTTCAAATAATTTAAGTTAATGGTTTGAAATCAACCCAGCATGTACAAAACAGTCAGTAGCCACTTCTTGCAACATCATCCAAAGTCAGGTGTTTTCACATCAATCGATTCTCCAGCTAATTGAAGTTTACCCCTGTGTGATCACCGAAATTATTTTATTCTACTGAATATAACTTTTTCATAGTGCTGAGTTTCTGTTGCATATATCAACTGCTGTTCTGCAATATAGTGAGACCATTCCAGACTCACTCTTAAGGGGTCCTGTATCTGCTTTTTCACCAGACTGTCGATTCTTGTCAGCATACTTCCTCTTTCTCTAAATTTGCTATGTTTAATCAGGGGAGGAAGAGACAAATAAGTAATCAAGAATTAAAGACCCATATAAAGTAGAATGCTGAGTTAATTTGAAATACTGAAGTGAAATGAAAATGTATGTTTTAGTATATCAACTTTTATGATAACAATCTCAGCTGTTCACTTGATTCCCTATCCTTGACTGACTAGAGGAAGGAAATGAAACACACACTCAGGGTTGCAGTGAGGGGGGTGGGAGGACATAAGAGATAAGAAACAAAGAATGTTTCTGAAACATTTAGACCTGAATTCAAATCTTGGTTTTGCCACTTAGAAGTTGTGACCTTGAGATTGTTAAGTATCTCTCACCTGAGGTTTCCTCATCAGTAAAATGGAGATAGTATTTATTCTGTAGGGTTGATGGGAGAATTAAGACATATATGTAAAATGCCTGGGGGCATAGTACTCACACACACACTCTCTACATTCTAACCTAATTATGTGAGAATAAACTGATTTATAACATTTAAAATTAAGTTAATCTGATTTTAAGTTAGCTAAAAGAAACACTATGATCCTCTACAAATACCCCAATCCAAACTTGCCTTTTACCTTGCGGGTGGGGGGGGAGACAAAAAACCAAGTGGAAACACTGCAACCTTTAAAAAGAAGCTCTGAATATTAAAACATACATATTAATTGTATCCCTCGCAGAACCACATATTAATAGCATTCAGCAAGATTTTTTTACATAGTTATCTGAATAATATACTGCATTCAAACATTTGCTATTTGTTTTCTAAGTCACGTCTTTCAATCAGTTCCTCATTCAATATTACTATATCTCTTGGAAAAAATCCATACTCAATAAATCATCTTATGTAACAGCTCATCCAGTTATCACTCTCCAAATACCTGAGGTCTGAGTAACCCTGTTAGTATTCTCATTAAAAACCATTCTATAAATCTTACACAAGGATGTCAAATATGAGAAATAACTAGAGACACAAGCAGCTACATGGGAAAAGGGCACCTTCTTAGAAAATTGAACACTTGGCCATAAACATTATGGTACATTATTCATAAAATGCACTATTTTTAAGACTTTTTATGATTTAAATCTGACAAAGAATAGCAAACTAAATGTTTGATTGCTCACATGCTAGAATACTATTAAAGCTTCCTTCTACTGCAAAAAAATACAACTCCATTCACTGGCAAACGAAAGGGTGCAGAGGGAAATGAAACCAATACAAGTAGAGCATATAAATCTGACCCAGGTACTTTATACTTATTACCTCATGAAACCCTCCAAACAATCTAGTGAAGCAAGTATTATACCACATGTTTAAAATGTTGCCAATGAGGCTAAAAGGGAAAGCACCTTGCTCAAAGATCTCTCCAATTCCAGAGTTCATGTTCTCTCCAAAATGCAGGCCACATTTCAATATACTTAAATTAATATGCCAATATACATTTCCCCCTTTCTCAACATACTAACAAAAATTTTATGAATAATAAATAAATAATAGTGGAGTAAGTTCCACATATGCCAATAGGGAATGAAAGACCACAAACAAGTAAAAAGAGACTAAAGTGTGGGTAATGATCCATCTGTTTAACAAGAATAGAAAATTACATATAAGTACACAGAGATAAATTCTTTTCTGGACAGAATCTCCGAGAGTTTAAAGGCTATAAAATTTTTTAGCAAAAATCATTACACCCGCATCTAGAATCTATCTAATAGCAGCCGCTTAACCAGTAATAAGTAAACCAAGCAGTCTCTGTTGTCCTATCTATAAGACATCAAACTAGCTCATAATAGCAGAAATTCACTTGGAAAAAACAGAGTTCAGATCTTCTGAGGTAATGAAAATATTTTGCAAAAGAGGAAGACACATAAACACTTTATCATACTCATAATGAATGGAATGTTCTGTATCCCAAAACTTTCTGCATCATATTTATAGATGACATTAGCTTTAGTCCCTAAAAAAATTCCAATCCTAAGTTAAGGAAAAATACATTTAAATAGTGGAAGCTGTTCTCACATTAAAAACAACAGAAATAATGCCATTAGACATTTAATAAAACTAAAAATAAACATGTTTTTGTAAGTAAACCACAGTTTAAAATATCCTCAAATGAGTACAAAATATTGCAAATAAATCTTGCTCGCTCAATAAATGCCAGTATTACTCAATGTGTCAAGTATCATGGGATTAGGAGGTAAGCAAAACAGCCCCTACCCCTGCAAATTCAGTATGGGGTAGGGAGGATAAAGTCCGTATAATCAAAAAACGGTTATCATAATTATAATTGTTGATCACATTTAGATTGGCAAGTCCAAACTCTGGTAAACTAGCATTTAAATAAATTTTAATCACTGTATTGTACACCTGAAACTAACATGCTAACTAAACTGTAGGTTAACTAACTGGAATTTTAATAAAAACTGTAAATAAACTCAAAGGCTGAAAAACCAGCCAGAGAAAAGTCCAGGCACCCTGGAGTAGTAGTTAGGTGCAGGCTCCAAAGTTAGTCACTGGGTTTGAATCTAGAGTCTACTATTTAATGGGTAAATGAATTTGATCACATTATTAACCTAGAATGCTTCTTCATTAAAAAAAAAAAGGGGGGGGTTAGTAATAACACTATCATCATAAAGCTGTGAAAACTTGGGGCTCCTGTGTGGCTCAGTGGACTTGATTTCGGCTCAGGTCATGATCTCACAGTTTGGAACACGGAGCCCCATGTTGGGCTCCAAGCTGACAGCTCAGAGCTTACTGGGATCCTCTCTTTCTGTCCTTCCCCTGCTCGGGCATGCAAAGGCACGTGCGCTCTCTCTCAAAATAAATAAATCAACATTTAAAAAACAAATAAAGTTGTGAAAAAATATTTAAAAATGGTAATGAATGCATTACACCTTGATACACCTAGAATAAATACTATTAGGTTACTATCATTAACATCATCGGCAAAGGCCCAGAGAGGCAAAGAGCTAGTGAGTGATATTTGGAGAAAAGACATACAGATGGCTGAAATGCAGCAAATAATAGAAAGGAGATAAGTAGGGAGCAAAACATGAAGACTCTATTAGCCGTGCTATGTAATTCAGAAGCCTCTAGCCATGTGTGGCTAGTCCAAATTGAGATGTGCTGTAAGTATAAAATATACACCAAATTTTAAAGATTATGAAAAAAAAGCTAAAATATCTCATTTTAAGGTCTATTTACATGTTGAAATAATATTCAGGATATACTGGGTTAAATAAAACATTATTAAAATTACAATATCCAAAAGGTGGACCAATGCAAGTGTCCATCAATTGATGAACAGACAAAATGTGGCAAGTACATACCATAAAGTGTTATTCAGCCTTAAAGAGGAAGGAAATTCTAACATCTGCTACAACAATGATGAAACTTGAGAACATTCTACAAAGTGAAATAAGTCTTAAAAGGACAAATACTTTTGATTCCACTTTTATGAGATACCTAGAGTAGTCAAATTCAGAGACAGAAAGTAGGATGCTTGTTGCCAGCGGCTGGTGGGAGGGGAATGGGGAGTTACTGTTTAAGAACTATAAAGTTATTGTTTAATAAGGTACAGTTTTACAAGATGAAAAGAATTCTGTAGATGGATAGTGGTAATGGTTGCACAAAAATGCCACTTAACTGTATACTTACAAATGGTTGCGTGTATTTAAGGGACACTTAGGTGGCTCAGTCAGCTGAGCATCCAACTTCATCTCAGGTCATGATCTTATGGCTCTATTGACTTCGAGCCCCACAATGGGCTCTGGGCTGACAGCTCAGAACCTAGAGGAGCCTACTTCCCGTTCAGTGTCTCACTCTTCTCTCTGCCCCTCCCCCACTTATGTTCTGTCTCTCTCTCCCTCAAAAATAAACATTAAAAAGAACTATTAAAAATGGTATGTGTTTTGGGGCGCCTGGGTGGCTTAGTCGGTTAAGCGTCAGACTTTCGCTTAGGTCATGATCTCACGGTTCGTGGGTTCGAGCCCCGCGTCGGGCTCTGTGCTGACTGCCAGCTCAGAGCCTGGAGCCTGTTTCAGAGTCTGTGACTCCCTCTCTCTCTCTGACCCTCCCCTGCTCACACTGTCTCTCTCTCTCCTAGAAATAAATAAAAATATTAAAAAAAAAATGGTGTTTTAACCACAATAAAAAAATTTCACTTCTCTTTTAAGTGACTATGAAAAAAACAAATTACATGAGGCTTACATTAAATTTCTACTGAACAGCACTATACTTAAGCCATGGTAAAATGTTCTGGTGAGCAAGGTTTTGAGCACTAATATGACAAGATCTAGAACAGTAAGCCCTAATGCCCCAAGGCAGAAGTCAGCAAACTTTCTGTAAAGGACTAGCAAAAAAATATTTTCAGTTCTATGGACCATACAGTCACTCTGAAAGCAATCATAAATAATAACATAAGTAAACAGACAGAGGCCCACTAAAATAGAGCCTCCAATGATATATATGGATACCGTCAGGCACTATATAGATACCTTAAGGCAGGTATCTATGTATCTTTTTTTTTAATTTTTTAAATGTTTCTATTTCTGAGAGAGCGAGCGAGAGAGAGAGCGTGAGCATGGGAGGGTCAGAGAGAGAGGGAGATAACGGAATCTGAAGCAGGCTCTAGGCTCTGAGCTAGCTGTCAGCACAGAGCCTGATGCACGAACCATGAGTTCATGACCTGAGTGGAAGTTAGACGCTTAACTGACTGAGCCACCCAGGCGCCCCAGGTATCTGTATATCTTAAGGTATCTATCCACTGTAATCAATGGCTCCTACCAGCTCAGACTGCTAAATTTTTAGGAATTTTGAGAGCCAGTTTTATTATTGGTAGCTTAACATCTGCCAAGGTAAGAGCATTTACACCATGATAATCAGCAAACACTACAATTTAGTGCTGATTTTCCTGAGGAAGTAGTTGATAAACACTTACCAGAACACCACTGACTCTACTAACTTCTTTACTATGCATTTAAAATTATATTACTTATGAACCATCTTTGAGAAAAATGGATAGTCATAAAACAGTCACTCTGTGTTCTGTGGTTCAGATAGAGATGACCAGCTAAAAAAGGCTGTTCTAGAAGAATTATGTTCCAGCAACCAGAAACGAGTGTACATTCTGAAGCACTCAAGAGTTGTGCTTGGAAAGTGGTAACCTAAGGGAAGAGCAGTTGAAGACACAGCTGCAAGGAGGGCAGGAAGCCATGAGGTTATGTATATACTGCACCCAAAAGAGGCTCAATAACTGGCAGTTATTATTAAATACGTATTATTGTGCAAAATGGTCTAGATACATTTGTAAACAAATTATTTACTGAGCCCAAACTATGTGCTAGGCTTTGATAACATAAATGGTGAACACAGATTGTCTTTAATATTAGAAATATTATTAATCAAATAATCACATAAATACTACATTTTGATGAATTATGACCAAAAACCAGAGTGCTGTCAGAAATACAACAGGGTATCCCGATCTAGTCTAGACAATCAAGGATACTTCTCTGAGAAAGTGATCTTTGCACTGAGATTAAGGGATGAGTGGGAACAGGCAGAGGAGGTGGCATTCCAGGTAGTGAGAACAAACTGCAAAGAAGTCCTGAGGCAAGAAAATGATTTAACAGGTCAAGGAACTAAAAAGTCAGTATGACAAGAGCCAAGTGACTAAGGAAGAACACATCAGAATGGACAGGAAGCCAGAACTCAGATCCTGCTGACAGCTGTGGAAGAGAAAACTCCCCCACCTGACCATTTCCCACCAACTTTGGGTCAGTGGATCAGGCACAGGGTACAGGATCAGGGGTGGGCTCTTCTGATGGGAGAGCACATAGGGCCTCAAGGCCATGTTATCTAAGATCAATGGGGAGCTATTAGTTTCAAGTAGAGGGTAACATGATCTGATTATTTTCAGAGACTGCTGTAGGAATGAATGTCTGGGGGCGGGGGGAGGCAGAGAAGTGGGGAGACTCACCACCAAGCTACTAGTTTCTAGACAAGAGGAAATGGCAACTTAGTGAAGTCGATCCTCAAACTTTTAAGAACCTATTTAATCTATTAGATACTCTACTTATAGCAATTTTTGGTCTTATACCACTCAGAAATTTGAAACCTGAGTTTTTGTTTAGGCAGGTTATATCTACTAATGTTTGCTATACTAAAAATTAAAACTGAAGCATCTTCAAAAATACCCATTTAAAAATAACAATAAACTCATTACATGTCAATATAACTAACATTCTTATAAAAAGTAACTATATTTCCCCAGTGTAAAGAGTGGCAATGGTTTTAAATTTTTGCAGATCACTTTAGTCTCAGAAGACAACTGGATTTTCACATCTGTTGCAATATCTCACATCTTACAGCTTCTGAAAAAGTGTTGTGGATTTGTGAGAGAATTAAAGTGAAAAATACAAATAAAAGAATTATTAGGAAAACAATTTTGATCTTATGGTCCTCTTAGAAGGGTATTGGGAACCCCCCTCAGACCACACTGAGAACTGCTGCTTGTGTAATAGGAAGCCAAATAATCACAGCGAGATACCACTTCACAGCAACTAGGATGTTGATAACAAAGACAGACAATAACAAATGTTACAGGGAATGGAATCCTCATGCATAGCTGGTGAAGTATAAAATGGTACAGCCACTTGGAAAACAGTTTGGCAGTTCCTCAAAAAGTTAAACATAGAGCTACAACATGACCCAGCAGTTCCACTCATAGTACACACTCAACAAAACACACGTCCACACAAAAACTTCTGAGTTATTAAGAGAACATTATTTAGAATGGTCAGAAAGAACCACCACCACCCAACTGTTCATTAACTGATGAATGGAGAAATAAAATGTGATATATGCCCATAAAATGGAATATCATTCAGCAATAAAAAGGGAGTACTGATAAATGACATAACACGAAGGCACTTTGCTAAGTGATAGAAGCCAGGCACGGGTTTTCAAAATCTGCTGTATTTTTACACTTTCAGCACATTTCAGACCAGTTCTACCATATTTTAAGCATTCAACAGTCAGATGTGGCTGGTAGTACGACAGTGAGTGCAGTTCTAGGTCCACCATAAAGTACAATGTTAAACGTTTATGATAAAGACCCTGATAACACTGCAATTTCCCTTAGCAAGAAAAGGCTCAATTTTATGCAATACAGTATTTGTTATATTTAAGCATCTTAGTATTTTTCTAGAAGTTTCAAGTGATGAAAAAAATTTTTAAGTTTATTTTTTTTTATGTTTATTTATTTCTGAGAGAGAAAGACAGAGCATGAGTGGGGGAGGAGCAGGGAGAGGGAGATACAGAATCCGAAACAGGCTCCAGGCTGTCAGCACAGAGCCTGACGCGGGGCTGGAACTCAGAACTGCGAGATCATGACCTGAGCCAAAGTTGGCGCTCAACCGACTGAGCCACCCAGACACCCCGAAGTTTATTTGAGAGAGAGAAAGAGAGTGCACGCTCATAAGCAAAGAGTAGGGACAGAGTGATAGAGAGAATCCCAAGCAGGCTCTGTGTAAAGCCCAATGCGGGGCTTGATCTCGCGAACTATGAAATCACAACCTGAGCCAAATTCTAGACTGACACACCACCCTGGTGCCCTGAAAATGTTTTCTAAAACTTCAATGTTTGTTGCCTGAATATTTCAGGTAACTGTATTTCAAAATCTTACACTATAACCTAGAGGGCTACAAAATCCCAGAACGAACTAGTTAGATGTTCCCTGGAAGCTCCCGTCCATTCTCTGCACTAATTTTAATGACTCACTGACACACACTCTCGGTCACCCCCATTCTGGACTTCATCTCACTTGTTGACACTTGGAAGTCTTCAAACTGCTTCCGATAGGGGAAAATGAATAACTGATAGAAAAATAATCTCATACACAGGGACTTCGTGCCACTACACACTTCAACTTTTTTTTTTTAATTTTTTAATGTTTTATTTATTTCTGAGAGAGAGAGAGAGAGAGAGAGACAGTGTGAGCAGAGGAGGGTCAGAGAGAGAGGGAGATATAGAATCTGAAACAGGCTCCAGGCTCTGAACTAGCTGTCAGAGCCCGACGCGGGGCTCGAACGCACAAACTGTTGAGATCATGACCTGAGCTGAAGTTGGACGCTTAGCCGACTGAGCCACACAGGTGCCCCTCAACTATTTTTTAAATCCCCTTACTTATATAAACCCCTTAGCAAAACCACCCTGAAACACACAGTTAAGTTTATATTCTAACTACCCTTAATTTGAAATTTAAACATTACTCAATTGACTGCTCAATGAAAAGTGAATGTCCCTTTAATTTTAAACAAGTGTTATTATCAAACTCAAACAAGTAACATTAAATACCAACTGTATTAAGGTATCCTGTTTCTGCCTGTTGGTTATATACACAGGTTCAAACAGAACCTGAGAATAAAACAGGAAAATTAGTTACCGCCTGACAACATATTTTACAACTGACCCAGAAAGCTTAATTTTATGCAGCCAATTATTAGAACATTCATAGAAATACTTCTTCAGTATTAACAGAATTTACATTACACAGAAACACTTACTGGAAAAAGATTTCCAATTGTAGAATACGGAATTTGCCTGACAGAAAACCTACGCCTTCAACACTCCTTTTGCTTATCTTATCCTCTTTATCTCGAAGGTTAAACTTTCAATCTGAAAAATTTCCCCATTTTTTACTAAACATGGAATCTTAACATAATAAAATGTATTTTGATGACAAATTTTAATCTGTAACATATAGTTTGAATCTATTAAACCATCTAAGAAAAATTTAGGTTACAAAATGACATACTTTTTTGTGCTTCAAGTAGAGTTATAAATCATCTGAAAACTGCTTTTCTTATACTCACACTTTCTTGTGTTTTCCTTAACACATATAGTTAGACCCAAGACAGTTCAACTTGTCTTCAGGCTCTTGATGCAGTGTTATGTGTTTTATTATCATGTTTTCTGCTTCAATATAAAGCATTTTTCAGGATAAAAATTCAACTGCCATCAGAATAAGCTGCCTTGGAAGAGCTTTAATTTTATCGACATTTTACTTTGGTGAGAAGAATAAAATTAAAATTTCCACAAAATTTAAAATTCTAACTTCACCATCACAAAATGTAAAAACAATTCTACAGGGAGAATGTCATAAAGTGACTTAAATGAACTTTCCTACTTATAAAATATTGACTCTTTCTTAGCTTTTACAATAAAATGCCGAAAGCAGGTAGGAAGGTAGAGAGACCTGAACTAGGTACCCTAGAAATAAGGTCCTAGGGCTTCAAAAGGTAACAACACACAGGCTAAAAGAGGTAAAATGAAAAAGACCGACACTATCAAATGCTAGCGGGGATGCGGAGCAACAGGAACTCCCAGGCACCTTTGGTAGAACTGTAAGATGACAGAAGCTCTTTTTAAAAACCTAGTTGCTTATAAATCTAAACCTACAACTATCCTATCACCCAGTCATTCCACTTCTAAGTATTTTATAGGAGAAACACATCTGTTCAACAACAACAAAAAAGTTGTACAAGGATATTCACAGCAACCAACGACAGGCAACCCAGGCGGCCCTCAACAGGAGAGCAGAAATTATGGCATTTTCAGACAGTGAAAAACAAAGCAATAAAAAGGAATTGAAAGTATACACAAGAATTCATCTCAAAAGATTATGCTGACTGAAAAAACCTTACGTGAAGTTGGAGAACAGGCAAAACTAATGGTGAAAAAAAATCAAAACAGTGGTGGATGGGGGGGAATTACTGAAGGGGCTGGGAAAGACCAAGAGGGAATCTTCTAGTCAATTTTGGTCTATATCTTGATAAGTCTTTGAATTACAACAGGTGTATGTATGTATGCATGAAAAGCATTTAATGATATTTGCAACTTACTCAGAAACACATCCAAAAAATAAAAGGAAGTGATAAATGATTAGCTGTGTGATAGAGTAAATACAGCAAAGTGTCAATTGCAGGTGATGAACATGAGGAATGTTCACTGTACAATTCTTTCAACTTTCCTCTATGCTGGAAAATAAGAAATGTCAAGGGAAATTTTTATAGAATACAAAAAAAAGTCATTCAGAGTAAGTGGTAAGTTTCTCACTTGATGGCACCGTGTATTTAACTGCTTCACAAAACGCACCACGTTTCAGAACTATATAAACCAGTATTCCAATCTTTTACTGTCCCTGGAGGGAAACTTATAGGTACATTTCAGGAATTGTTTCCTCATAAACTGTTCGCATTATTTGAAATGATCAGGGATCCATTCAACAATTATGGGAAATGGTCTGGGATGTATATTCAACAAAAGGCTAAAACAAATTTGTTGAATTCTTCAAGACTCTTAATTTAACAGCAAAGTTTGTATGCTTGAACAAATTTCACGTAGTAAATTATTTGCTGATATTCTCCATTAACTCCAATTTTGTTCTTTTATTCGACTGCAACTGCTAATATCTGCAAAACGTGGCTATCATCCCTCTAAAATCAAACAAAAACCTTCCCGATGTCTGGCACCTAAGGGATGATAGATAAATATACTAGGAAGAAAACAGCAAGTCATCAATGAAAGTCATCCACCTTTCTCCTCGAGCCTAGTACTATTAAGATATGACTGAAAGCGATTTCTACGTCATGATTAATTTTTTTTCTTGAAGGCTGAAAGGAAAAATTGTAGCAATCAAAACGCAAAACTAAATGCACACGTGCTCCCCACCCCAAAATCTGCCTTAACCCACAAGCAAGTAAAACAATGAGCAGCCCCCTCCCCGTTTTTTTTGTTTTTTGTTTTTTCATTCAGGAGACAAAACCGCAGAGGAGGCTAGAGCGAACCCTCGCCCCAGCCCAGCCTCCACCCCGCCCGGAGCCCGGCGGTGGTCCCTTTCCTTTGTGAGGAGCCGGAGGGAGGCGGCGGGGGGCGGGGAGCTGGGGGAGGAGGCTGGTGGTCGGCGGACGCGGGAGCAGGAGGGCGCGGAAGGAAGCGGCGTCGGCGCGTCCCACAAACAGGCCGCGGGGCCCCGCCACAAGCCTCTGCGGTGTCCCAAGACGCACCTGGGTGCGATCTAATTCGGGAAGACACCCGCGAGAGGGGGCAGGCGCACCTCGGGGGCACGATCCCCTCCCAGGCCCTTCCAAAACCGTCTCCTCCCGCGCCGCCACCCCCACCCGGGCCCGAGGCCAGGACTGCCCTCACCTGCTGGACGGAGCTATTCTCGGGCACGGCGAACTCCTCCTTCTCCTTCGGGGTCTTCACGGTGACTTTCATGATCTTGGGCTCCGCGGAGGCAGCGGCCGCGGAGGCGCCGGCACCTTCGGCCGCGGCGGCGCTGTCCTGGGAGCTCGGAGGGCCGCCGCTTTCACCACTCTCGGCCATGGCGGCGGCGGCGGTGACTCAGGCGCGCTGGAGGGAGCGGGCGAAGAGGGGGAGCCAGCAGACGGCAGAGCCGGCCGGCCCGGGCAGCGGAGGATGCGGGACACGCCGCCTCGGTGACAACGGGTGCGGGCCCGCCCTGGCAGGCGAGGGGCCGCGGAGCTCGGTGTGGGCTCCGGCGCAGGCCCGGGTCGGGCGCTCGGCAGCCGCCGTGTGTTCAGACGCCGCTCGGTCGCAGCGACATCCGCAGCCGCCGCCGCTCTTCCTCCTCCCCGCCCCTCCCCCCACGTCCCTCGGCCGGCGCCGCGCGGGGCACGCCGGGTAACTCCGCTGGCTGCGTCGCCGAGTCATACCCGGCCGGCCCAGCGCCCAGCTCCGGCCGCCTTTCTTTCCCTCTCCCGCTCCATTACTCAGACGGTAGGCGCGGCCAGAGTGGAGGACTGAAAGCAAAGCGGGGCGGGAGAAGTCAATTCATTTCATTTCATTTCATCCCCTTCGCCACAAAAGTTAGGGAGGTCTGGGAAGCCCTGTAACGGCGCGCTGTGATGACCTCACGGCTAGCGAAATTACTAGAAAGGGGGCTCGACCACTGGGCGCTGAAGCCGCGGGTGCGCCTGCGCGCTGGCGGTCCAGGTCGTGTCCCCCGCCCCTTCGTACCTCGCGGTGGCCGGGCCCAGTTCCTTGGCGGCGTCACGCTCGCCTCGCCGGTGCGCGCACCCGGTACCTCGACGGGAGGGAGCAAAAATGCGGGCCAGGTGTGCGGGTACTTTCACGTCCTTCCGTTTGCCTACTTGTAGGATTTAAAATCCTTGATCTTACTGCCCCGTGCACGGGAGTTGGAAGCTAAATTAATGGAAGAACGATCGTCTTCGTAACGAAAGAGAAAATGGAGTAGAAGCCATAGCCACCCTGCGCAATCCCGCGCAGTCGTTGCTCTACGGCCGGGGCGTCCCGCCCTCGGGTCAGCCCGGTTTGGTCTGGCAATCAGGCCACCTCTGTTGACAGTGGCTCCTCCTGAAGCTCTGACAGCCCTGCGCGAGCGCCCCAAATTCTCTGTGAACACTCCCTCAGAAGATAAGGGACAGAAACAGGATGGTGCCCCCGGACTGCCCACCCAACTGGGGCAGTTTAATGTAGCTGAGGTGTCAGTTTACAGTCTATCAGATTAAAGTTACTGCTTTAGTTCAGACTTTAGTTGTCAGTAAAAGCAGTTGTTCAGAAATAATTTTCAGCATGCTATGAGTACAAATAAATACGTTCATTACTGATGAATTCCAGAGAATTCTGATTTTTGAAGTGACGTCATCATTTGTCTTTAACGATGACTTGCAAGGAATGTAGAACCCAGGACATTAATAAGTATTTATTAATCAGTATTGTGCAAAGTGGGCCCTGACAGCCCACTGTGACCCAAATATGCAAAGACACAGTCTGCATTTCTGTTTTTAAACAATCCAACTCTGTTCTGGGAATAAACACTGTCACAGCTTGAAGACTACCTTTCAGCAGACCCCCCTTTGAATGTGGGCGTAAGAGAAGCTCTGAAAGAATAAATTGCAATATAGACATCATTTGGCATCAGCTGAATTTCTGGCTGCATTGTTCAATAAAGCGAAGAGACTACACAAGGCTCTCTGCTGAAGGATACACACTGCTGAAGGGTGACTACTTGCACATGTCTAGATGTGAGGTAATCACTACGTCTCAAGGTAGAAAGTTCTATTGGACAACCAATCATTATCTCTAACCCTGCACTTACAGAATTGCTCTGTAATTCTCTGCGTCTAATTTCTAAAAAATGATGTATGTGCACAATTTATGAAATAAAATAATTTATCTCTAAGAACATACAGTATAGTTATTATGGCACTTTTTAGAAGTTATCCTTCCTTTTAAGGAACCATTAGCAGTGTGGGTATGGATAGAGATCAGTACCTTTTCAGAGAGGACTAGATAGTATGTTAGGCTTTGCAGGACATACGTGCTCTGTCTCTGCCCTTGTAGCACAGGTGGCCGTAGACAATACATCCATGAATAAGTGGCCGTGTTCTAAAACCAGTTAAAAAAACAAGCATAGGATCTGATTTGAACTACAGGATAGGACCTCATTGAAACCACAGGGTCTGCATGCCCACTTGAGGCATTTCCTTCTAAATGATTTTTTTTAATTCAGTGATCAGTCTGGAGAAAAATTACAAGAGCATACTTCATTTATTCTATAAACATTAAATGAGCATGATTAAGGCCAAATACTATGTTGAGAATACAAGACAAAGAAGACTCCATCTTTGTCCTCAGAAAACCTAGAGGCTGGTTGGATGGGCAGTAGAAGTGGGGGAGATCGCAGTGACATGCTGGCAAATGTTTAATGACCAACTTTCCAGAAAACGAGCTTTGATTTATAACATTTGTCAGTTTCCTTGATGTAAATATTTGCAAAACGGCCCATCTCAAGCTACCGACATGAGGTCCACTTGCTCACAAAATTCCTGAAACTTTACAGGTGAGTTTTCACAAGCTGACATGAGTCAGCTCCAACTGGATAGGTCCTAATAACCAAACTTCAAGTATAATGATAAAAGGTTATTATTTGCATGATAGAAGAATTCTTCCTTGATAAAATGAATCAATTCAAATTTCAAAAGTCAATTCAGCACAAATTTATTGAGCACACTTTTTTTTTTTTTTTTTTTTTTGAGAGGGCAGGGGTAGGGGCAGAGAGAGAATCCCAAACAGGCTCTGCACTGTCAGGTCACAAACCTGAGCCAAAATCAAGAGTGGGATGCTTAACTGAGCCACTCATGTATGCCAGGTCCAAGCTTCTTCACTAGAAATCAAAGCCTTTCACAAGTAACTCCTGGACTGTCTTTCAAGTTTCACTCCCATTACCCCATAGATACACTCCACTGCGGTCATACATGTTTATTACCATCTGTTGGAAGCACTTGGACATTATCCTTTTCTCACCTCTGATCATTCCTTTAAGTCATTAGACTCCCCCCCGCCAACATTGTGTCCATTATTGCTACCTCCTCTCTAAAACCTTCCTGAACACCCAGGCCAACAGAATCAATTTTTTTCTCTGATCCTCCACAATTACTAGAATAATTCGCTTACCAATTCATCACTTGTAACATAACTTATATTATCTAAAACTATTTCTCCCGCTGTCAGTCTAGTTCAGACGCTCATGACCTCTGGCCTAGATTACAGCAATAACCTCCTACAGAGTTTCCTCTGCCTCAGTGTAAAGTCTCTGTTCATCGGTTCCATTTTCTCCCACTAAGCTTTGGTTATGATACCTGGGAAAAGATTTTCATTAGCTCTCACCAAAGTTTTAGAATAATATCTAAATTTTGTGCCATGGTGTTCAGGGCCCTTTCTGGCCCAGAGACCTTGCTTTTCATTCATATCTTCTTCCCAACTGAGCAAGTCCACTAAGCTCTCCAAACTTGTCCTGCACTTTCCTGCCTCATGGCTTCAACGCAATATTTTCACTGCAAGTAGAAATTCTTCCCTCTCCTGCTGACTCCATTGTTTTACCCAACCTTGTTGCGTCTACTGAAATGTGAGTTTCCCTAACAATTTATACCTGATAACCTTTTCATTAGAAATTTTCTCTAAATACTCTGTATTTCCATATAGCTTTATTACTTTTATGGTGTCATGCCTTGTGTTACACTGAATTGTGTGTTTATCTCCTTTATTAGACAAGGTCCTTGAAAACAGGGATCGAGTCTTAAGCATTATATATACCGGCCAGTGCTCAAACTACTTTCTTGGCATGAGAGCACTTACCATTGAACTGAATTGTTGTTTCTACTAGAGAGGAAATTCATTTGGAGCAATAGATAATTTTATACACCTTTGTCTTTCCCAAGATTTATGGCATAGTGACACATAGAAAGATAATAGATCTGTACGTACATACCTTGAAACTTCTTTGCAACAGATTCAGAAGAAGGAAACATTATTCACTCCTGCTTGGAGTCAGAAGTTTGAAGGAGATGATTTGAGCCAGGCCTTAAGGAATGTATATGATTTTGTTAAGTGTGTTAAGAGGGGCAGCATCGTGAGAAAGTCACAATGGTGAGAAATAAATATCTTCTGGAGCGCTGATCTCAAAGTGTGGTCCACAGCCTAGGAACGATCTGCAACTATCTCCAGGACTGCTTTGAAATCAAAAAGAATGGAGTAAAACATTCAGTGAGTTTCTGAGCCTTAGGACTGAGGAAGAAGTGGTAGCGGTGAGAGGTGCTTACTTTATTAGTTTGCCAACTGAAGCTGTAGACCACTGGGTGGAATCCAGCCACCACAAGCTTTGAAAAAAAGCTGCCAAGTAGGATCCCGCCGCTGTGCCAGGCACTCCATAATATATAGAAGCAGAGAGAGGGCCAGAAGTACACAGAGAGGGAGATACGGCAGGCTTCCGAAGACTACCCCTTGGTCCTTATGTTGTTCTAGTCTCACTATATTTTTACTTTGTATTTTGAAATTATTACAGAATCATCGAAAGATGCATAAATAGTATAAAAAGTCCCAGGTACCCTTCACCCAGCTTCCCCGCAGTGGTGACATCTTAAATTGTTGTATCATATCAAACTAGGAAATTGACCTCAACTGGACTGCATGCTGTATTCAGTTTTCACCATATTTTTTAACCTGCATTCATTTGTGCATGGGTGTGTGTTTGTGTGGGTCTGTGCAGTTTTATCCAATGTATAGGTTTGGGGAACCATAACCACAGTCAAGACACAGAATGATTCTACCACCAGCCTCACTTTTTAAAAAGTTCACCTTTTATTATTTTTAAAGTAATCTCTATACCCAACGTGGGGCTCAAATTCGTGGCCTCCAGACTACCAACTGAGCCATCAGGCACCACAGTCTCACTACTTTTTTTTTTTTAATATTTAAGAGAAAGAGAGAAAGAGAGCACTAGTGAGGGAGGGACAGAGAGAGGGGAAAATAAAAAATCTGAAGCAGGCTCCATGATGACAGCAGAGAGCCCAATGCAGGGCTCGAACCCATGAGCTATGAGAGCTTGACCTGAGCCACTCAGGCGCCCCTATCCTTCTTGTACAGCAGGATTTCTCAACCTTGACACCACTGACATTTGGGGCCTGATAATTATTTATTGTGGGGGCTTTTTTGCGCATTGTTGGACATTTAGCAGCATGACGACCTCTACTCGCTAGATGCCAGTAGTGGCACCCCCAGCCCAACAAGCCCCTATCATGACAGTCAAATGACTCTAAACACTGCCCAATGTCCTCAGAAAGCAAATTGCCTCTACTTGAGAACCATTGCTGTACAAAGAATCATATTTCACTACAAAGTCTCTTTAATTCTGAGTCAGTTTAACTCATGATAAACCTTACAGATCCCCCCCAGTATTGATAAGTATTTCCAGGATTCCATTATGACCTTGCAGTTAGCCTCAGTTGTTGCATTTTACCTACCCAGCTCTTATCAGGAGACTGGAATTTACTCAGGCCTTATGAAAATGCCTGAAAATGTTCTAAGACTATTCTCCTTTGACCTCTTTTATGAGCAGGTACTACTGCTATCCTGAGTCACAGTCCCTAGGGCAAGCATTGAATATCTTACAGAAGTGGTAATACAAGTTCTCCTGGAAACATATAAATGCAACAGTAAATATTTTTATACTTAGACTCAAGCCGGGTTTTATTTTGTATGAGATTCCAAGCCCAGTGATTTCTTTTCAGAAGACAAACTTATTCAATACACATGTATTTTCAGTGTGTTTCCTGAACTTAGGAGGTTACATTACATGAAGAGGGTGCCATTATGTTGTGTAAACTAAGCAAAGGAACCATGGGGAAATTGTGGTGCTCTCTGAAGGCAGAGAGAAATAGGCTAAAGTGTACAAAACCTTTTGTATGAAGCAAATCATCTAGGAATTCCAGAGGATAAAATGCTTCTGGGGAACAAAAATGCTTCTGGATGTTGCGAAGTTTTGTAGCACTCAAGAAGTTAAACTGTTGAGGGGTGCCTGGGTGGCTTAGTCGGTTAAGCGTCCGACTTTCACTTAGGTCATGATCTCGCGGTTCGTGGGTTCAACCCCCGCGTCGGGCTCTGTGCTGACTGCCAGCTCAGAGCCTGGAGCCTATTTCAGTCTGTGACTCCCTCTCTCTCTGACCCTCCCCTGCTCACGCTGTCTCTCTCTCTCTCCTAGAAATTAAAAAAAAAAAAAAAAAAAAAAGAAGTTAACCTGTTGAGATGTTATTTTACACAGGAGGCTGAGAAGTTTTTTTTTAAGTGTATAGTTTTCTCATCATTCCACTTCATCCAAATAATTCTCACAACTTCAGTTGCCAGATGAGTTAAAGGTGAAGACAGAACAACATCATGGTTTATCTGAGTTGTTCTATAATCTATCAAGAATTGTGAACAGTCTGAGATCTTTCCTCTACTTATAAGCTAACAATTTCATGAATGGTGGCAGAAGATTCAAGACTCCTAGGTCAGAAACAAAGTACTTGGTCACTAACAGCAATAGCAGTAGCCGGTGTATCCACATTTTCTTGAACCAGTTCCCCAAACCCTAACTTGCATAGAATGATGCAGACAGGGCCAGGAATACCTGCACTTGCAGTGGGGCACATCCTAAGAGAGGAACGCCAACCATGGGGAACTTGGGTCTTTTAAGTGGGCAGTAAACATGCAGCCCTTTGCTCTGGGGGGAGATATTACATCTTCAAAGACTGTTCACTGTATTCACTATACAAATACCCCTGAAAAACTAGTTCAGAACAAAGGCAATGTATTAATTTCCTATTGCAGCTGTGACGAATAACCACAAATTTAGCGGCTTGAAACAACACAGATTTACTATGTCACAATTCTGGAAGACAGAAGTCCAAAACGGATCTTTTTAAAAAAAAAATTTTTTTAATGTTTTTATTTATTTGAGAGAGAAAGAGAGAGTATGAGTGGTGGAGGGGCAGAGGAAGGAGAGAAAATCTGAAGCAAGCTCCAGTCTCTGAAATGTCAGCACAGAGCCGGATGCAGGGCTTGATCTCATGAACTGTGAAATCATGACCTGAACTGAAATCAAAAGTCGGACACTTAACCAGCTGAGCCACCCAGGTGCCCTCAGATAGCATTTAATAGAGCTGATATCAACAGGATTCTAAGTACCAGGATGAGGCCAACCGTTAGTATTAATAATTGCATTCCTCAGGGGTATAGACCCAATGAGCTGAACGAATCCCATAAACCATCAAGGTTTGGCTGCCTCCTACATATTGTTTCTGTATCGACTTTTCCCCTTGGCCCAGGGTATTGATCTAGGGAGAGTGAGATGCATCAGCAATTGTACATACTCTGCCATGGCCTGCTGGAGAAAATCTAGAGCAATTATATCAATCATAACAACCATGACTAGTGAGTTGAAGCTTACTTGAATGCCTTCCAGGGCCAATGTGATACATTGATTTCTTCAGCGAAAGTCAGGACAAATTTAGTTCCACCTCTCCTAACTGGGTGGTTCTCATTTTAAGAATAACTGCATACAGATTGTAAACATTAGCAAGTTAAGTATGTCTCTGAGAAACTCTTCTAAACAATCAAGGTCAGCATCACTTTGGAAGGTTCTCCCTGTTATCTGAGGGCTCTGTGATCTGCTAATGGTACTTTCTTAAACACTTGAATTGTCTTATGATCACCCCTAAGGTCCGAGCCACTATTGTTTTCAAGAGGAAGCAAGTTAACTCCTGACTTCCACATAAGAAGCACAGTCCTGGGGGCTCACATGGTGTACCCGGAAAGAAAATGTTTATAATTCTTGGAACCCCCACAGTGTGATCTATATCAGCTGGGGGTACAGGTTGGCAGTGTCTTCATTGTGGCCTCTTAGATGGTTGGTAGGTAGGCCTTCAGGGTCCTAGCTCTGTTTGAATTGAGTCTACTCCTTACTTATGGAGTCTAGTTGAAACTGTTGTGTTTGTCAAGGTGGCATCACCCAATCCACAGAATGACTAGTGAAGGCTACAGGAACAAGGGTGGGAAAGCTATCCAAGGGTGTTGACAGATTTTTTTTTTAACACAGAATCCGAACCAGGTTCCAGGCTCCAAGCTGTCAGCACAGAGTCTGACACGGGGCTCAAACTCATGAACCACAAGATGGTGGCTGAACTGAAGTCGGACGCTCAACCGACTGAGCCACCCCAGGCGCCCCTGTTGACAGATGTTTTGCAAGAAAGGTGCAGGAGCTGGGCCATTCCCTGCCATTTTCAATTGGCTCATTAAATCTATGGAGAATGGTGATCAGCTGTGGTCAGAGTGGTCTGGTGGGACACAGTTGATCCAGCAGCCCTTTAAATTTAGTGCTAGTTCAGGAAAATCTGACCCGAGTACTATCCTTTATGAAGAAAGGTCCAGAGACAGCTTGGAAATGTGGAAGATTACTAATATCTCTTCCTCTCCTGTGTCTCCCATGGTCCAAGATGTCCCTTTCCCTGGTGCTGGGATTGTTCATGTCCATCACCAAAACACCAGTGTTTTTCATTCCAGTAGCTAGAATTTTACCTTTTCCTAAACCGTCTCCCACTCACATCCAGACCTTTTATCCAGAGGGTAAGGTGCAAAAGGGATAAGGATATTTTCCTAAAACTCACAGAGACGCATAATGTTCCCCATCTGGGCCCTCATGGGCCACTATAGGGGAACTCAGAAAGCAGTGTACTCAGGTATGTAGTTATTATCCAGATGTGCTAGGCCCAGGTCAGTCCAACAGGAGAATCGAAGTAGCTGAGCCAGAATTAAGTTTAAATCCCTTAGACCCCCTTTAGGCTGGGCTGCCACCAACCAGGCTGGTCTGCAATCGCCATTAGGGCAAAGAAAGAAGCACCATGCCCAGGAATGCCCCGGAGTTGAATTCTGGATTTTCAACTTTATTTTTTTTAAGTTTATTTATTTATTTTGAGAGAGATAGAGAGAGGGGGGCAGAAGAAGGGAGAGAGAGAGAGTCCTAAGCAGGCTCCGCACTGTCAGTGCAGAGCCTTACATAGGGCTCAAGCTCACAAACCATGAGATCATTATCTGAGCCAAAAACAAGCATTGGACGTTAACCCACTGAGCCACCCAGGCACCCTGGAATTCTGGATTTTCAAAGTAGGTTTGCAAACTCTCTAGCCCACCCATTTGTCCTTATCATAATCTAGAAAGTGGCCAAGAGGAGAGGATTCCTTTTTGGGGACAACCACATTCAGTGACCAAAATATCCCCAACTAAAGTATATGAAGTAGGAGGAGGTAAGGGCTGTGGCCTAAGAAAGCTTTCTGAGCTGATTTCTGAGGTGAACTGTTGCAACGCTCAACACTCCCAGATGTCTGTGGATAGTACAAAGCATGGAAAGTCCATTAGGTAACCTTGGTCATTAGCCCATTGTTGAGTGGCTTTTGCAATAAAAAGTATACCACTGTCAGAGTGCAAATGGCCCAGAAAGCCTAATACATGACAGGTTAATTTCAAGGGCCACGTGGTGTGACTAGAGTCAACAGCAATGAGGCACACCAATAGCCCTGAGAGGGGATCAAAAGTCTAATGTAACCAGAGTGGGTGGGAGCCACACTCATGCAGCATGGCCTCATTGGCTGTGAGACAAATGTGTCTGTCACCTTTTGTCAGGAGTCCAAGTCTGGCAGGTGGTGGTAGCCTTTGCATGGGAAACATTGATTCCTGTACTCTGATTGGTGTGGACTGTGTCCAGCACAATGCTCTGTCAGCAGCTGGACTCTAGTTAGTTGGTCTCCTCAGAATGGCCCCTTCCAGGGACACCTACACACGAGAGACCCGTGTGGTTTGCTCAGCAGCTGTGATTTGTTTCCACAGCTCATGTCCCCAAAGAAGAGGGATATTCTCCATCTGTCAGCCTGTAGTTTTCCAAGGTTTGGTTTGCGTTCAGACCAATGAGCCAGGCCATTGGCAACAGCCCAAGGCTCCACACAAATGTAACAAGCTCACAGATAGAGTGGCCTTGGATTCTGACCACTGAGTTTCCCACTTTTGGTTCTACACGTTGACTCGGAGACTGAACAGCTGGTACAGTTCTGAAACCTACCAGGCTTCAGTGCAGCCAAACCACCGGTGAATCAAACCCAGGCACTTAGGGGAAGCCGTCAACCTTGGATACACCATTTGCATTTGACAAGTGAGGCTTAGGGAGAGCTTTTCACGCTGGCAGTTGTTCAGCCCAATTGGACCCACCCCAAAATAGGAGTGTCATGCTCAGAGTTGCAAGACCTTTATCAGTGAGGCCTTCCGTTGCAACGAGAGCTCAGCAGCAAACCAACAGCTGCTTTTCCAAAGGGGTGTGTGCAGTAGTGGTGTTAAGGAGTTGGAGTCCCAAACCCCAGAGTAGAACCTCTTACAAGAGGAGGCGCTGATCGGCAAAATCATCAGTCCTATAGACTCACAGCTCAAACTGTGGAGCCTCGAAGGTACTAGCATTTCTCTACGTGCAGCTCTCTCCAATCAGGAAAATCTCCTCTGACGCTTTTGGGAGAGAAGACACAGGATACACCACATCAATTCATAGTATACATTCAGATGTAAAAATAACAACACCTGGGCATGAGTACCCAACACAGCCGTACACGTTCGAGGTCTTCTACTCCCCCAAACTGCCCAGCGTACTTGTCAGGTGCATAGGCCTTTGGTTCTCCTGGGTGACAGGGAAACCTTGACTCCCCTCTAATCACCTTTCCCTTAAAGCAGCTGAGGGTGGCATAGAGGGGGAGGGAGGGATCAAGAGGCAGATACGGAGGGTGACTACGTGCTGGAAGCAAGGTGCCTTGCCTTTGTTTAAAGGAGGGCAGTGGCTGATTGCAGCTTAATCCAACAGACTTCCAATCTTATCAATCCACTCAAAGCCCTGCATTAGACAACAGAGTCATCATTTGCTCAGACTAGCTCAGCCATAGGAAATGTGGCATGGCATAGACACTTTTCCCAGCTGTGGCTGGGGTTTGTGCTCTTTGGCTGATGACCCTTTTTGAGGAATCCACCTTAATCTGATGCGTCTGCTGCCTGTTGTCAAAATTCAACATAAATACTAGGGGGAAGTTTTCCATGATGGAAAGGCTGACTGCAAGAACTTATCTATATTTCTTTGGGTCTGTTTCTCAATCTTCAGTGGGTTACTGGGGCGCCTGGGTGGTTCAGTCGGTTAAGCGTCCGACATTGGCTGAGATCATGATCTCATGGTTCTTGGGTTCGAGCCCCGTGTCGGGCTCTGTGCTGACAGCCAGCTCAGAGCCTGGAGCCTGCTTCAGATTCTGTGTCTCCCTCTCTCTCTGACCCTCCCCTGCTCACACTGTCTCTCTCTCTGTCTCTCAGAAATAAATAAAACATTAAAAAAAATCTTCAGTGTTACATTGTCAGCACTGTAAACCCAATCTGGGACAGTAAGAGACTCAATACCCATCTAAAATGGCTCATTTATGGCTTCTCACAGGAACTGGTCTGCCTAAGAAAATCTTAGAGGGCCAAAACTCTGAGCTGTCAGCACAGAGCCCGATGCAGGTCTTGAACTCATGAACCATGAAATCATGACCTGAGCCAAAGTCAGACACAACCGACTGAGCCACCCAGGCGCCCCCCTGCTTCTTAACAAGCATTGTATACCCCACCTCCTCATCCCCCAAGCCAATCAGCCCAAGTTCTAAAAATTTGCCTGGTTTCTGCCCAGAGTGTTGTGAATTTCTGTTTCATGTTCAATGTACTGCACGTCTCTGTCACTGTTTTCTGAAAGATGGCAAAACTTAGCACTAGTTGTTACAATGGGGTGAAGCTGAGGGTGATCTAATATCAGCCTCTACTTGCCAACTTGCAAGCTGACAAGCTTAGTCTGCCACTAGTTTCTTTTGTTTTTAACTTTTTAAAAAAAATTAATTTATTTCTCTTTGGAGAGAGAGTGCAAGCAGAGGAGGGGCAGAGAGAGAGAGAATCCAAAGAAGCAGAGCCTGACACAGGGCTTGAACTCATGAACTGTGATATCATGACCTGAACCCACATCAAGAGTCAGATATTTAACCAACTGACCATCCAGGTGCCCCCAGTCTGCCACAGTTTCTTGGGCAGATGTGGATGGAAGACACAAGGCTCTCAGGTCAGAGACAAAGGATTTTATTCCTTATAGCAGTAGCAGTAGGCAGAACATCAGCATTGTCGTGGTCCAGGATATAAGCCAGATCTGAGCCTGGGCTCTTAACCACTCTACTAACTACCTTGAATAAGCTAGGAAAGTCCATCTTGGGTAGGAAAAGCCTTGGTGTGAACATGGAAGTTGTTTTCAAATATATGATGAGTAGTCACTGGGGGTCCTAAGCACAGAATGAACACCGATGAGTGAAAATGATAAGGAGGCAGATTCAGCACATCCTAAATGAAGAGTCTTTAATAATTAGAGGTGCTCGACAATTGATCAAATCGACTGGTGAGTGTTCATGTAAAAGCCAAATGAAAATTGGTATTACAGATGCTACAGAGGACTCATGCAGTGGCTGGCCCGGTACCTTCAAATATATAGCTCACTTTAAAATTCAATGTTCATTTTAAAATCAGCTAAAAATTTTCAGCATGAATATTGTTTTCCAACTTCCAAAAGGGCTGAATTGTGTCCTAGTATCTGTGTAGTATCTATTCCTAGTATCCAGGCAGTATCTGAATTTTTTTTTAGTATAAAAAAATGCACCTTAAGAGAGCAGTATAATTAGATCCTTATTGTAAACACAGGCTAATTTTGATAATTAAATGAAAACTTTTCAGGATAGGTATATTGGGTCTAGACCTATTTTTGAAGGAGTTTAGATTCTGGAAAATAATGTACATAACTAGCTTTTTTTTTTTTTTTTTTTTTTAGAATGCTATACCTTTAAATTCACTGCTGTGCAAACTAGTATAAGAGCAGGGGAGAGAGGGGGAGAGAAACAGAGAGAAAAGTGGGGAGGGGAAACATACTTTGGGAGACGCTGGCCATCGGAGCGAAAACAAATATTTCAAAAGGAGTAGCTTCTCTTCAGTGTAGAAACTAGATCTATTGGGGTCAGTGTACTAAACACACATGAGAAAAGAAAGAGGTCACGTCGCAGTAAAAAGGAAGAGAACATAGCCATCATTGAAATGTAAAAGGTATTTTCTAGTTGGGAGTTGGACTATTAAATCTATTTTACCACATTATCCTTCAACACTGCATTTATTCCAAAGGGCTCCAAAGGATAAATCCAAACCCTCATGAATCATATCATCGGTATTTAAAACCCAAAACTTAGCAAAGACAGAGGCAATGCACAGCTAAATGACTATCATCAGGTAAATGGTCAACACAGCCAAAACACGCAATCTGTGGTTTCTGAGTTCTCATCAAGGATGCCTTCTTATTAAATGGACACTCAGAGTTTTCTATCTAGGGGAAAGGCTGGATAAGTAATACTTCTGAATCTCTGATTAATATAAAGGCAATAAAACTATAGGGACTTTTATTAAATAGCTTGAGAAAGCCAGAACAAAGAGGAAAAAAAGGTTTTATATTAAATACTTGAAGGCATTAGCCCCAAATAGCATGATTTTCAAAATCAGGAAACTGCTTCCACGGTTTTACCTCAAGAATCAGAGGACCGTTTTATTCTCTGCTGGGTGAGCAGCTGAAGGTAGAAATCAACTGTTGAGCACACGAAACTAAGGAAGGGGGAATTATTTAAGTGATTTTTCTTTTTCCTATTAGCAACACTATCAGAAAGTGGCAGGGGCTTGGTCCCATGCATGCCATGCTCTCTTTATTCTTTTATTTTATTTTCCACTCTTTAATTGCTTATTTTTTAAGTTTTACTTCAGTTTAAGTTCTCTTGTTTGAGATGCTCTCCTGTTTAAGGCTCAGGAAGTACCAGACTGTCTTGATAGAGTTATTTGCCAAACATGTTAAGCTTCTTTAAAAAAAAAAAGGGGGGAAGTTAATGAAAAAAAATTATATTTAGAATTCCTAGTTTTTAAGCAGAGGCATGAAGATGAATTGGGAGGGGTGGAGGTGGGGCTACTGATTTGTAGCATTGATCAGTTGCCAATTTCCATGATGTAAATATTCCCACCATGGTAAATTACAAACTAGCAGACCATTGGGATATCACTGATTTTAGAGTTGGGAAGAGATGCACACAATCAACTCTCAGGGGCCAGGGAAAGTCACAACCAACACATGACTGTGATCTTAAGTCACAGATTACTACTCAACATATAGTATTCCCATTTTAGTCATTTACGTTTGTTGAAGGGCCGTTTTAAAACTTGGATGGTGTTCAAAAACTCCCTGGTATTTTTAAAATCACAAAAATGCACAATGAACAAAAAGCTTCCAGAGCCCCAAACATATCCATAAGTCAGAAAGAGAGAGAGACAGACAGACACACAGACTAGTTTCTTCCTAGAAGGATTTAAACAGTTATTCTTATTTAAGGTGCTAGGATCTAGGATCCTTTTCATTTTCTTTTTTTTTTTAATACTTTATTGTCAAGTTGGTTTCCATATAAAACCCAGTGCTCATCCCCACAAGTGCCCTCTCCTCCATGCCCATCACCCCCCTTCCCCTCTCCCCACCCCATCAGTCCTCAGTTTGTTCTCAGCATTCAAGAGTCTCACATGGTTTGCCTCCCTCCCTCTCCCCAACTATTTTTCCCCTTCTTCTCCCCCATGGTAATTGTTAAGTTTCTCCTGTTCCATGTATAAGTGAAAACATATGGTAGCTGTCCTTTTTCTGCCTGACTTATTTCACTCAGCATAACACCCTCAAGTTCCATCCATGCTGCTACACATGGCCAGATTTCATTCTTTCTCATTGCCATGTAGTATTCCATCGTATAAATAAACCACATCTTCTTGATCCATTTGCCAGTTGATGGACACTTAGGCTCTTTCCAGGCTCTGAGCTGGCAGTCAGCACAGAGCGCAACGCGGGGCTCGAACCCACAAACTGCGAGATCATGACCTAAGTGAAAGTCGGACGCTTAACTGACTAAGCTACCCAGGCGCCCCATATGTGCCCCTATGCATCAGCACTCTTGTATACCTTGGGTAAATTCCATGCTATTGCTGGATTATAGGGGAGTCCTATTGTTAATTTTTTTGAGGAACCTCCACACTGTTTTCCAGAGGGGCTGCACCAGTTTCCATTCCCACCAACAGTGTAGGAGGGTGTCCATTTCTCCACATCCTCACCAGCATGTATAGTCTCCTGATTTGTTCATTTTAGCCACTCTGACCGACATGAGGTGGTATCTCAGTGCGGTTTTGATTTGTAGTTCCCTGATAAGGAGGGACGCTGAGCATCGTTTCATGTGTCTGTTGGCCATCTGGATGTCCTCTTTGGAGAAGTGTCTGTTCATGTTTTCTGCCCATTTCTTCACAGGATTATTTGTTTTTTGGGTGTGGAGTTTGGTGAGTTCCTTATAGATTTTGGATACTAGCCCTTTATCCCATATGTCATTTACAACTATTAGCTTTATTGATTGTTTCCTTTGCCGTGCAGAAGCTTTTTATCTTGATGAGATCCCAATAGTTCATTTTTGCTATTGATTCCCTTGCCTTTGGGGATGTGTCAAGTAAGAAATTGCTGCAGTTGAGGTCAAGGAGGTTGTTTCCTGCTTTCTCCTCTGGGGTTTTGATAGTTTCCTGTCTCACATTCAGGTCTTTCATCCATTTTGAGTTTATTTTTGTGTATGGTGTAAGAAAGTGATCTAGTTTCATTCTTTTGCACATTGCTGTCCAGTTCTCCCAGCACCATCTGTTAAAGAAGCTGTCTTTTTCCATTGGATACTCTTTTCTGCTGTGTCAAAGATTAATTGGCCATACGTTTGTGGGTCCAATTCTGTGCTCTCTATTCCATTCCATTGGTCTATGTATCTGTTTTTGTGCCAATACCATACTGTTTTGATGATTACAGCTTTGTAAAAGAGGCTAAAGTCTGGGATGGTGATGCCTCCTGTTTTGGTTTTCTTCTTCAATATTACTTTATCTATTTGGAGTCTTTTGTGATTCCATGCAAATTTTAGAATAGTTCTACCTTTGAGAAGAATGCGGGTGGAATTTTGATTGGGATTGCATTGAATGTGTAGATTGCTTTGGGTAGTAATGACATTTTAACAATATTTATTCTTCCAATCCATGAGCATGGAATGTTTTCCATTTCTTTGTGTCTTCTTCAATTTCCTTCATGAGTTGTCTATAGTTTTCATCATACATATCTTTTATATCTTTGGTTAGGTTTATTCGTAGGTATTTTGTGGGTTTTTTGTGCAATTGTGAGTGGGATCAGTTTCTTGATTTCTCTTTCTGTTGCTTCATTATTGGTGTATAAAAAAGCTACCGATTTATGTACGTTGATTTTGTACCTACAACTTTGCTGAATTCATGGATCAGTTCTAGTAGGCTTCTGGTGGAGTCTGTCAGGTTTTCCATGTAGAGTATCATGTCGTCTATGAAAACTGAAAGTTGACTTCATCTCTGCCAATTCTGATCCCCATTGAGGATGATATTAGCTGTAGACTTCTCATAAATGGCATTTATGATGTTTAAGTTCCTTCTTTCCCAACTTTCTCAAGAGTCTTTAGTAAGAAAGGATGTTGTATTTTGTCAAATGCTTTTTCTGCACCTATCGACAGGATGATATGGTTTTTATCTTTCTTTTGTTAATGTGATGTATCACATTGATTGACTTGTGAATATTGAACCCGCCCTGTAACCCAGGGATGAATCCCACTTGATCATGGTGGATAATTCTTTTTAGATGCTGTTGAATTCAGTTTGCAAGTATCTTGTTGAGGATTTTTGCATCCGTATTCATCAAGGATATTGGCTTCTTTTTTATGCTGGGTCTCTGTCTGGTTTGGGAATCAAAGCGATGCTGGCTTCATACAATGTCTCCGGAAGTTATCCTTCCATTTCTATTTTTTGGAATAGCTTGGGAAGAGTAGGTATTAACTCTGATTTAAATGTCTGTTAGAATTCTCCAGGGAAGCCATCAGGTCCAGGGCTCTTATTTGTTGGGAGATTTTTGATGACTGATTCAATTTCTTCACTACTTATGGGTCTGTTCAGATTTTCTATCTCTTACTGTTTGAATTTGGATAGTGCATGTGTGGTTAGGAATTTGTCCATTTCTTCTAGGTTGTACAGTTCGTTGACATATAATTTTTCATAGCATTCCCTGATAATTGCTTGTATTTCTGATGGATTAGTTGTAAGAAATCCATTTTCATTCATGATTTTGTCTATTTGGATGCTCTCCCTTATCTTTTTGAGAAGCCTGACTAGAGGTTTCTCAATTTTGTTTATTTTTTCAAAAAACCAACTCTTGGTTTCATTGATCTGTTCAACTGTTTTTTTTTGGATTCTATATGGTTTATTTCTTCCCTGATCTTTATTATTTCTCTTCTTCTGCTGGGTTTGGGGTGCTCTTGCTGCTCGCTTCAAGTATCTCTGGGTGTGCCGTTAGATTTTGTGTTTGCACTTTTTCTAATGTCTTGAAATAGGCCTGGGGTCCAATATACTTTCCTCTTAGGACTGCCTTTGCCGGATCCCAAAGAATTTGGATTGTTGTATTTTCATTTTCATTTGTTTCCATCTATTTTTAAATTTCTTCTCTAATTGCCTGATTGGCCCATTTGTTCTTTACTAGGGTGTTCTTTAACCTCCATGTTTTTGGAGGTTTTCCAGACGTTTTCCTGGGATCGATTTCAAGTTTCATAGCATTGTGATCTGAAAGTGTGCATGGTATGATCTCAATTCTCTTATATTTATTGAGGGCTGCTTTATGACACAGTATGTGATCTATCTTGGAGAATGTGCCATGTGCACTTGAGAAGAAAGTGAATTCCATGGCCTCAAGATGTAGAGTTCTAAATATATCTGTCAAATCCATCTGGTCCAATGTGTCATTCTGGTCCATTGCATCTTTAGTGATTTTCTGTCTAGTTCATCTATCTATTGCTGTAAGAGGAATATTAAAGTCCCCTACTATTAGCATATTCTTATCCATAAGATTGTTTCTGTTTGTGATTCATTGTTTTATGAATGTGGGTGCTTCTGAAAGCGGGGCATAGACATTTATAATTTGTAGCTCTTCGTGATGGATAGACCCTGTAATTATTATGGAATGCCCTTCTTCATCCCTTGTAACTGCCTTTACTTTAAAGTCCAGTTTATCTGATGTAAGTATGGCTACTCCAGGTTTCTTTTGACTTCCAGTAGCATGATAGATATTTCTCCATCCCCTTACTTTCAATCAGAAGGTGTCCTCAGGTCTAAAATGAGTCTCTTGGGACACCTGGGTGGCTCAGTCAATTAAGCGTCTGACTTTGGCTCAGGTCATGATCTCATGGTTTGTGGGTTCGAGTCCCATGTTGGGCTCTACGCTGACAGCTAGCTCAGAGCCTGGAGCCTTTTTAGATTCTGTATCTCCCTCCCTCTCTGACCCTTCCCTGCTCGTGCTGTCACTCTCTCTCTTTCTCAGAAATAAATAAAACATTAAAAAAAAATAAAATGAGTCTTTTGTAGACAGAAAATAGATGGATTTTGTTTTTTATCCAGTTCTGCTACCCTATGTCTTTTGATTGGAGCATTTAGTCCATTTACATTCAGTGTTATTATTGAAAAATATGTGTTTACACACTGAGATACCACCACACGACGGTCAGAGTGGCTAAAATGAGCAAATCCGAGGACTCTAGATGGTGGCGAGGATGTGGTGAAATGGACACCCTCCTACACTGTTGGTAGGAATGGAAACTGGTGCAGCCCCTCTGGAAAACAGTGTGGAGGCTCCTCAGGAAACTAACAATAGAACTCCCCTAAGACCCAGCAATAGCACTGCTAGGAATTTACCCAAGGGATACAGGAGTGCTGATGCATAGGGGCACATGTACCCCAATGTTCATAGCAGCACTCTCAACAACAGCCAAATAATGGAAAAAGCCTAAGTGTCCATCAACTGACAAATGGATCAAGAAGATATGGTTTATCTATACAATGGAATACTACATGGCAATGAGAAACAATGAAATCTGGCCATGTGTAGCAACGTGGATGGACCTTGAGGGTGTTTTGCTGAGTGAAATAAGTCAGTCAGAGAAGGACAAATATCATATGTTTGCACGTATAGGAGGATTAGGAGGAACTTAACGGAAGACTGTGAGAGAGAAGAAGGGGGAGGAAATAATGGGGGAGAGGAAGGGAGGCAAACCGTGAGAGACTCTTGAATGCTGAGAACAAACTGAAGACTGATGGGGGTAGGGGGGAGGGGAAAGGGGGTGATGGGCATGGAGGAGAGGGCACTTGTGGGGAATAGCACTGGGTTTTATATGGAAACCAACTTGACAATAAAGTATTAAAAAATATATGGGTCTAGAGTCATTGTGTTCTCTGTAGGATTCATGCTTGTGGTGGTGTCTCTGGTACCTTGTGTTCCTTGCAGTATTTCCCTCATAGAGCCCCCCTTAGGATTTCTTGTCAGGCTGGTTTAGTGGTGATGAATTCTTTCCATTTTTGTTTCTTTAGGAAGACTTTTATCTCTCTTTCTATTCTGAATGACAGGCTTGCTGGATAGAAGATTCTTGGCTGAATATTTTTTCTGTTCATCACATTGAAGATTTCCTGCCATTCCTTTCTGGACTGTCAGGTTTCAGTACATAGGTCTGGAACTACTCTGATAGGTCTTTTGTGTGTTAGGGCCCTATGATCCCTAGCTGCGTTCAGATTTCTCTCTTTGTCTTTATATTTTGCCAGTTTCACTATGATATGTCGTGCAGAAGACCGATTCAAGTTACATCTGAGGAGACTTCTCTGTGCCTCTTGGATTTCAATGTCTGTTTCCTTCCTCAGACTGGGGAAGTTCTCTGCTATAATTTGTTCACGGACTCCTTCAGCTCCTTTCCCTCTTTCTTTCTCTTCTGAAATTCCTATGATACAGATATTGTTTCGTTTGATTGCATCACTCAGTTCCCGTATTCTCCTTTCGTGATCCTGGATCAATTGATCTCTCTTTTTCTCAGCTTCCTCTTTTTCTATCATTGTGTCTTCTAATTCACCTATTCTCCTCTCTGCCTCTTCAATCCATGCATCAGCCACCTCCATTTTATTAGGCACCTCATTTATAGCATTTTTTAATTCATCACAACTATTTTTAAGGTCCATAATCTTTGGAGCAATAGCTTCTCTGGTGTCTTCCATGCCTTTTTCAAGCCCAGCGATTAATTTGATGACTATTGTTCTAAATTCTTGGTCAGTTATGTTGCTTACATCTGTTTTGAGCAATCCTTTAGCTGTCATTTCTTCCTGGAATTTCTTTAGAGGAGAGTTCTTCCGTTTCATCATTTTGGCTAGCTTTCTGTCTCTTGTCAGTTTGAAAAGCTTGTTATGCGCTCTGCACCTGCGAGTTCTGCTATATTAGAGGAGGCTCAGTGACTGTCCACTTCCGTTCAGGAAGTGTTCTTTTAATGGTGTCCCGTGGTCTCTCTTGTTGAGACTTTGGTTATTTTATAACCTACTCATAGTGATATTTGGGACTCTCCACCATGTGTACTTTGGCTTGTTTCTTCTGGTAGCCCTGAAAAGGAAAACAGACAAACACACAGGGAACAAAAGCACGCAAACACACAGACAAATCAAACAAACTAGCAAACCGAAAGGGGAAACAAAAAGTTCAACAAGAAAGACAAAGGACAGTGTAAAAGCATAAAACCAGAAATCCCAGCTACAGATAAAGAGCAGGGTGGAGGCAGTGCTGATGGAAGAGCATGTACAAAGAGAGAAATGACAGGGGTGGGGAGAAAGCGAAATTGAACATTGACCAGGCAGAGAGACTGGAAGGCTTAATTCAGAGAGAGAAAGAGGAGAATATGGTAGGAGGCAAGGAGAAAGAAAGAAATGAAGATAATTTTACCAAAAGAAACTATATAGTCTGATTATTCCAGAGAGAGAGAGAAAGGAAGGTAACAATGGAAGTATAGAATATGCATCAAGAGAATGGATTAAATGTAACGGTTTAAGCCAACGAATGACCAGAGTGCCAAGTCCAGCGGAGGGGAGAGATAAGAATGAGATAAGGAAAAATGTATCTGAATAGCAAGAATTGATCTAGAGTTAATCACATCAATGCATCAATGTTGGTCTTACTCCGGGCTCCAGTAGAAACCAAAAAAGCAGCTCTCCAGCACATATGGGCGTGGTCTAGTGTAGACAGGTCTCTCCTCCACTGTGGGTCTGCTGGCCTCTCCCAGAGGCCCCGCCTTGGTTGTTGTGGGGGGAAAACTGGAAGTGCCCCAGTCCCTTCTTGAACCAAGCGTTGCAAATCACTCTTTTGGGTCCGATCTCCCTATGTAGCAGGCATAGCCGAGGTGGGCCATGTTCTATGTCCCAAGCTCTGCCTCGTTTCCAGATCTTAGTCCTTGCGCTTTAATGATACCACCTGAAATGTAATACCCCAGGTCTGGCCACTTCCTAGCAGGAGACTGAGTAGGGGGAGTAGCAAGGCAGTTTCTCCTGGCGCCGCCTGAGACTGGGGCTCCCAGCCGGAAGAAAGCACCACAGCTAGAGATAGGATCTCTCTCTGAATGCCATGCAATTACAGATGGGATGATAGGATCCCTCTCCATCTCAGGCCAAGGTTTGTCGCTTCTCCAGGGAGCAGTTTCAGCTACTCTTTCTCTTCCCTTCCACTCTCTGTGGCTCTCTGTGGTGGGAACTCCCTCCCCTCCGGGCCTCCAGTCCCAGCCCTTTTTTATCTTCCCCATTTTGCAATCTTGCACCTAGGAGTCTGTCTTCTTAGTGGACTCTGTCTCTTTTCCTCCCAGACTCTTGCACTTCAGTGTCCTATGGCTCCAGGCCTCCTTTCTTTGAGAGATGCGTGCGGCGAAAAGTATGGAGCTCCCTACTTCTCTGCCATCTTGCCTCCCCAGGTGTTTGTTAATTTACATTGTTTTAATGGGAGAACTGGGAACTAGTTTCGAGATATGTATCATCAAGATTTTTCTAGTGCATTCTGTGGAGTTATTTTCAAGCATGTACAACGATCAATGAAAATATGTGCATTCATACACCCCTCTGTTACTTTATTTTACACTTTACAAGAGCCCCTCAAAGTAGGGATAGAAAGTATTAATATGCTTCCTTTATGATGAGCTCACTTTGCTCAAGGTTACATGATAATTTCGTTGTAAATGTCAAACCAGACTCAGAGTTTTTGAGTAGATCCTCCCTAGAAACCCATGACATGAATAAAACCCACAAAAATACTTTCAGCATCCAATGATGCCTCCACTACTGACTTCTTTATGGACCATCCATTTTAATGAAGAATTGACTTAGGTTGTACAAGCAAAAGCATATGAAGTTTTGTCCTCTATTAATATTAGTAATGAAAAAAGTGGGCTCTAACGTCCTCAGGTTGGTTGGAGACCATCTTATCTGCATCATGGGCATGGAGATGTGTAGCCAGGATATGTTTCTCTGCCCCTGGGAAGTCCCATAATATATAGTGTTATGTATTGAAACAGATAAGGGACATTTACTAATTATGAGTCCTTCAGCATGATTTTTCCAGAAGCCTTGCCATAAAATGAAAATTGTTTGGACATGTTCAGCTGTGAAGAATTTCTTGCATCTTAATTTTCATGGTAAGTGACATGGGCTTATTTTATCTCTGCTGCCTCCCATACTCCTTTCTCCAACCTGTTTTATGTTTGGAAAGACTTTTAGAAATGAAAACTCAAGATAGAAACTAAATGACAACGTAGATGTTACCTGGGATATTTTGTGGGCTTACATGAACCTGCATAATTAAACATGACCTAATTCAAATGTTTATTTTATTTTAATATTGCATCATGGGGTGGAGTCTCCAAAGAGCCGATAAACAGGAACTCACCTCTCCTTTTTGTAACTGCAGCCCATCCACACCTTCAACTACTCTTTTTGCCCTTCCTGTAGAATCATCCTCAGGTACCACTGATTTCTATGTATTTAGTATATATCTAACTTAGTTTTCAGAATTTTACAGATTTGGGGCCCCTGGGTGTCTCAGTGGGTTAAGCGTCTGACTCTGGTTCAGGTCATGATCTTACAGTCCGTGTGTTCAAGCCCCGCATCAGGCTCTATTCTGACAGCTCAGAGCCTGGAGCCTGCTTCAGCTTCTGTGTCTCCCTCCCTCTCTGCCCCTTCCCGACTTCTGGTCTGTCTATCTCAAAAATGAATAACTGTTAAAAAATATTTCTTGAAAAAAGAAAAAGAGGGGCGCCTGGGTGGCTCAGTCGGTTGAGTGTCAGACTTCGGCTCAGGTCATAATCTCACGGTTCGTGGGTTCGAGCCCCGCATCGGGCTCTGTGCTGACAGCCAGCTCAGAGCCTGGATCCTGCTTCCGATTCTGTGTCTCCCTCTCTCTCTGACCCTCCCCTGCTCACGCTGCCTGTCTCTCAGAAATAAATAAAACATTAAAAAAAATTTTTTTAAAGAAAAAAGAAAAAGATTCTTCTTAATATGCAGTGCTCAAATTCCAATCTTGCCAAGTCCTGCACCGTTCACATATAACACAGGAGTTTTATTTCTTTGTATCGTTCAAAACCCAATTAAAGAAGAATGGAATGGGATCGATGATATCAGGTTTCTGATCCCAGATCTACTGCTATTATGAAGAGAAGCAAGTTGATATTTGCTAAATCCTTATAATAGTGTTAGTCACAGTGCAAGCACCACAAACGTGCCTGCCAGCAACGCTAAGTGCAAAGTTCAAATATACAATTTTCTCAGGTTTCTGTCATAACTTCGAGATGTGTATTTAGTGAAATCAATATAAGTCTTTTCAAGGGAAACACAAAGATATTTCTATCAAGGAAAATAGTTTTCAATGATCGTCCATGTGGCTAGTTTAGGTGTTTCAACTCAGTGTTTCCAAATTTCTATATGAAAGAACCTGGATTTAGTCCAGTGTAAAATTAGAAACGTGAGCTTCTGTTTGAAACCCTTTACCTTAAGGCCTCCCACCGTCATTGCTTTGCCCATTAACTTTCATGTGTCCTCCATGCTCTGTAAATCTACTTCTAAGAAGGTCTCTGATGTCTGGCTTAGCATGGATTTAAGACAAAGGCACTTTTTATATGAGAGAGATGACTTTTCGGGACTGGCTTTGTCTTGCTTTGTTTGGTTGCCCTCCTCACAGCGGCAGCCTTGGACCATATCTGGAGATCCATGTCGTGGCTCTAATTCTTAGCACCTGTTTGATTATGCGAGCCTCAGTTCTCCTCTCTGGAAAGGGTATCTGAGGGCAACACTCTGTCCTCGGGACTGCTAAGGAGAACATTTCCAGCTCAGGTGTGAACTGCTGCAGGAAGCCTGGTTATGTGACATCACCCCGGGATCCCAGCAGGCATTGGGTCAGGAAGGGCCTGAGCAGGCTTATCACAGTCAGGTCGTTTCTAGATCTCTAAAATGAATATATTTAGGGCAAGAAAGATGCATCTGGGAGTCTGAACTACTGAAAGTTGTCACAAGCTACCTTGTGGTTCTTGAAAAATAGATGTAGGGAAAATGTCCTGCTTGTTGCTAAGAGTTTCAGCCCAAAATGCTATACAAAATGTTTAATCTTATAAAATGTTGGGGGCCTTTGGTGAGCTCTCACGTAAGGCCTAGTCCAGTGTTTGGAACAACGTGGAACGGGGACTACCTGGAGCACAGGCTGAAATCCATATGGCTGTTTCTCCTACAAAGTTACACAATTAGGATGATGGGGCCGGAATGATGCATTTTTCATAATTAGTGATTAGTGAGCATTTCCGGCCTAGCCTAAAGGCAATCTGAGGAGTCCCTCTGTCCCCTTTTCTTCTTAGATCCTATCTTTCAGTGTTATAGCTTCCAAACTGAGGAGGGGAGGTGCAACCATTCTAGAAAAGGAAGGGACCCAGGCAAGTAAATGAAAGAATATCAAGTTTGAAAAGAAAATATTTTTAATGTGCAAATAGTGCAAGGATTAAAAGAGGGAAATAGTTCAAATTTTAGGAAAAATCTTTTAAAATATATGAGGAGCAGGGTGCCTGGGTGGCTTATTCAGTTAAGTGTCTGACTTCGGCTCAGGTCATGATCTCGCGGCTCATGGGTTCGAGCCCCGAGTCGGGTTCTGTGCTGACAGCTCAGAGCCTGGAGCTTGTTTCAGATTCTGTGTCTCCCTCTCTCTCTGACCGTTCCCTGCTCATGCTCTCTCTCTCAGAAATAAATAAAACATTAAAAAAATTAAAATAAAATAAAATATATGAGCATAAACCAAACTACAATGTAGCATGATTTTGAAAAACTGCTATTAAAGACAAGAAGAAGCGCTATACTGGCAGAGTAGGAAATACAATCCGATCACACTATTTTCCCCAGGACTAAGTGATACTTTCTCAATACAGTTGATTGTTTTTCAACCCTGAGAGCCAACCTATGGATAAAACAGAGAACACTTCGCTACAACTGTATGGCAAAATGTAAATCCGAACAGCACAAATAAAAGCAAGCATGTACTCACAGAAGGTGATTTGTACGGAGGGGAAAGGAAAGGCAGAGGGTCAACAGAGCACAGCCTCATACACTGAGTGAATCATGAGATTAAGGTGAAAGTTAATAACACAAGATATGAATAATAATCACTAATGTTTCTTGAGCTCTCCTGTGTGTTAGACACTAAAGGCTACAAATGCATTCTTAGTTGCATTATCACAAGCAATTCCCTAATGTAGGGATGAATCCTTTCCCCTGGTTTATGGATGAGAAAACAATGGGCACAGATAGGATGTGGACATTTCACAGGATACAGAATGAATAAAAGTTGAAGAACAAGGATTCTAATTCAAGCAGCCCATCTCCAGGACCAGGGCTTTCAGCCTCTGCTACCATTTCCCTCACCAATAGAGTCAGCAAAGTTACATGAAGTTACAAGAGACAAGCAGCCAAATTAACTAAATATGACATATTGAAAATGAAGAGGGAGGGGAAAACAGGGGGAGTGGAATTTCGTCTTCCCCCATCATGGTAGAGTGGTAAAAATATTGTTTAAAATGTGTATGTCATGCTGCACCAACATAAGCATGATGTTTAGAATTAAGGGGATGACATCAATGTAGCAAAAAACTATTTCTGGAGAGGGGAACTCAGGAGAAAAGGGCTACATTTCAATATGATTCAAGTTGCTATTATGCTTATGTATTATTTTCATACCAATAAAATACTTGTTTATTTAGAAATTACTTCTAGGGGGCACCTGGGTGGCCCAGTAGATCAAGTGTCCAACTTTAGCTAAGGTCATGATCTCTCGGTTTGTGAGTTTGAGACCCATATTGGGCCCAATGCTGATGGATCAGAGCCTGGAGCCTTCTTCAGATTCTGTGTCCCCCCCCCCCCCCGCACCTCCCACCCCCAAAATAAACATTAAAACAAATTTTAAAAAAATAGAAAGTGCTTCTACTGTGTAATTTCATCAGAACATGAAATTCAAGTGGCACTTGGGTGGCTCAGTCAGTTGAGAGTCCAACTTTGGCTCAGGTCATGATCTCACATTTGAGTTCAAGCTCCGCATCAGGCTTTCTGCTGTCAGCTGGGAACTCGTTTCAGACCCTCTGTGTCCCTGTCTCTTGGCCACTCCCAACTCGTGCTCTCTCTCAAATATAAATATTTAAACAAGCATGAAATTCAAAATCTTCCTTACAACTACCACATATTTACTAAATGTTTGTCTTATCAGGATATTTCTTTTAACTTGAAGGCTTTAACAAAATTAGCAGGTACGAATGTTTAAAAGTTGTCTCTGGTAATATTAGCAGGCATGGTTGAGAGAGGGTGCAGGACTATGAGAAGCAAACTGGATTTCAACCCTGCTTCTGAGAAGCAGCTCTGACTACAAAGGGCAGGCAATTCTCTGCAGTCACAGAGCAGGAGCAATGCTGTGCATTTTTAGGCTGTTATTATAGTTTTCCACTTTTATGTTTACTTCATAAAAGTAGGCATTTTTATACCCCTGTTAAAATGGGATCTCCTATCTGATCTTGAATTCAAATAGCTAAAGCATTATTGCCTAAGGAACACATTAAGTGTAGATAAATGTGTCTCCTCTCTCCATCCATGTATGTAAGTATGTAAGTATGTATGTATGTATGCATGTCTCTATCTACTACGCATCTATCCTTATGTATAGAAGAAAACAACGATTTAAATTACTTCTTTACCTTATTTTTAGCCTTCTCCAAATCTTGCAAGGTAAGTAGGCCATAGAAAAAAGCACTGAGTTCACCGAGACACTTGAAAGATGGCTCTGCTGTTTGTCATTGTGCCAGCAAAAAATGGTGCAGGGAATTCAACCCTCATCTTCTCTGTCCTCCTCTCCTACCTCCCTTTGCTGACTCTATTCCAGGCATATTAGTTTATAATCTCCCTGAGGATATCAGGTACCTTTCCTCTGAGCTTTTGCAGTGATTATTCCCATTATCTGGAATGCTCTTCCCTCAGACATTTGCTTCACTCACCTCCCTCTAGCCTGTTCACATCCCACCTTCCTAGTGAGGCTTATCCTGTCCACCTAAGTTTAAACTGAAAGCTGTGATTCTGCCTATAATCTCAATGCTCCATATGCTGCTTTATTCTCCATAACAGTATTACTGGCTAACCTATTAGATAATTTGCATGTTTTTATTTCTGCTCCCCTGCATCTAGAATGGAGGCTCCACACAGTCAAGAATTTTGCCTTTTTTAAGTCTAGTGGAGACTCAGCAAAAAAGTCTAGGGTCAACCAGAACTGGGCACAATTGTAACCTGTGTGATTTGATACTTTAGTGATTTAGACCAGAGTCGGACCAGTTACTGAAGAGGATCTCGTCCACTGCATTGAAACAGCACAATAAATTAAAGAAACTGAAATTTCCAGCAATTACAGAGCAGATAGGTGCTCTTTCTCCCTTCGTTCGTCCAGGCTCACATCTGTCCTCCCTGGGTGATAAGGGAATGTGTAAGAATGACTGGCCTAAGTCTAAATTAAATATGAAGACATACAAGAAAACATCTAAACATTTCTTTTAAAAAAAATCATTGAGTGGTTTCCTTTGACACATCAGGGGTTCTCTAGCCTCTAGTAAGGTCAGAGCAGGGGGAGAGAAGAGCAAAACACAAAAGGAAGAGGCAAGGGTAAGTCACCTCATCTCTCCCTCCTTTGTACCTTCCTTCCTCCTGGACTGTCATCACTTACATTCAAAATACAGAGTGCAGACGTCAGCGCATGCAGGTAGAACATGCAGCCACTTCCACAACCCAGTCACTGTGACATGGAAAATTCTGCATCCTTAAGTCTGGCTCAACCCATCACCATTCACACAGGTTCATTCTTTCTCTACTGCTGAGTCAGAAAGACACATGAGTGAAGGCAGATTAATAAGAACAAAGGTTTATACACATATGTGTATGAGTACACAATGTGGGAATGATAAAAGCCCATCGAGGCAAATGGGTTGGGGAGACCACTACACACAGCAGGGGTGTCCTGCCGGTTCCAAGACCAGAGAAAACTGGCCAGACCTTGGGTCAGCCGAGTTCACGGTCACGCCAGGGATGGCACCGTTGATGATTTATGCAGCTGTCTTCAATTTTCCACCATTGGAACTTCTTGAATCTGGCGTCGTTCTGCAGTAGTTCTAAACTGGGGCTCATGTGCCCTTTGCGCTCCAATACACACACATGCACAGAACAACACAAAAATACACGTGTACACATAATGTACACACTTAGTGTGTGAAGAGAGCAGGTTAAGTTTCACTTAAAGCAGTTGGGTCCCTTTCTGGTGCAACAAAGCCCATTCCCGGTTATATACAATTTGCAGAGGAATATTTGGTCCTTATTTGTGGAGACTCAGGACAAGAGAAAGGAATTATTTGGTGGCTCTGATGAAGCCCTAGGCAGGTGATGAAGGTGCTCTAGTCATGCCCAGAGCAC